>NC_044909.1:39836875-39892555 GCF_001633185.2 Quercus lobata
TTTTTTTTTTTTTTTTTTTTTTTGGTTTTATTAATTTTCTCAATTGGTTTAGCCAAAAAAAAAAAAAAAATTCAATTGAAAACAGCACAATCACGACGAATATTCCCATTGCTACCCGTTTTGACTCCGACCCGACCCATCTTGGTTATTGCAGTGACAAAGGCTTTTTGGAAGTTTGTCGAACTTGAGGCCCATGCATCAACTGTGGGCTTGGACCTAGGGTCTGTAAAGAGGACTTCATCGGAGGTGAAAAGGCCCATGTGTTGCTTTAGATTCTTGAAGTACATATTATCAAAGATCTGAGGCGTGTTTGGATCCATATTAATGGCGATCCTGGGGTCCACATTTTGCGGGCAAATTCCTTGAAGTTGGGTCGCGTATGTCTTGTTTAGTGTCGGGTCTACCGGATTCTGAGTGCTGAAATTGTAGATCCGGTTAGCAAACTTGCTACAATGAGAGAATCCAACCGTGTGAGCCGCTGCAAAAACACAACAAATATAAAAATCTATGAGCTTTGTGAATTTTTGATGACGGTTCATATTAGACTTTAATTGTGCATATGCAGGCAGAATATAATGTGTGTTGCTTAGAGACAAGATCCGAGAATTCCATAAATTGTGAAATTTTATTGGGTGTAATTTATTTGTCCCAGACAGACCGTGTAAATATATGAAAGAATCTTGTGTTGTAGTCGCTCACCACATAATTACAAGAAAGTATTTCTTAAAGTGTTTTTAGTTCTAAGATGATGGTGAGAGATTTTGAATAGCTAAACTTGATAATATAAATTTATCACCAAGTGAAGCATTAAAGTGGTTGGATTTTTGTATGAATTAGCAACATAGCATGACAATAAAACCAATAACTAGGCCAACCTCCGGACCTCATGGGTTAACTTGTAATAGCAATAGTTGAAATTAAATAAATGTGACTAGTCTATGGGTATAACAAATTACATAGTCATGTTTGGTGGGTATAAAAAATTTAGAACATTTGCATCGGCAGTTATAATAAGTATACAATTTAATGATATAAATGCACATGTTGTAATCTATTATGTCAGTAAATATATCATTAAGAAAATTTGAAAATTTATGGTGTCAGTAAGATAATAATAATAATAATAATATATCAGTGATTGCCAATAACATCAACAACCCCATCACGAGAGAACAGTACTGTTCCAGTCAGCTGGACCCACGCAATCCTTTCACGTGTGTGTATGTGTGATCCACTAGACAAAAACAACGTTAATTGTGTCATACCTGAGAGAGCGATCATGTCCGCTTGAGAGAGCCCATTAGCAGCAAACAAAGCATTGAGCTGGTTCAAATTGAAGGTTGGTTGTGGCAGCTTTCCGTTTACACTTGCAGCTGTTGAAACTAGCCCATCCAATCTTCCCAATTCAACCGCGAATGAAGGCCCACCAGACTACACAAAAAATATATAACAAACAACGACCATTTCTGCTTAAAACTTATAATATACTAGTACAATTAGTGCAAGATAGATGCATTTGTATATGTAGAATACTGTTATGAAAAAAACGTAGTAAAGTAAGAATGGTGAACAAACCAGTGCAATGACATCTCGGGTCGCCATTGCTAGAATATCAGCACACGAAACCTTATTAGTGCAGCTTGGGACAGTATCAACAGCGGCCTTGGCTTTGATGACGGTGTCGAATCCATCTCCGGCTAATGAGAGATTGTCAGGGTTATCTTTCTCCGCCGTGTTACTTGCAGTGGATGCTATTATCACCGAAGCATCACAACCCTATCATATAGAACAAAACACAAAGCACGAATTTCAAAACCCATGTAATTTATATATAGCATATGTACCAAAAATAAGTAAACAAAAGTAAAAAAACTTTGTTCTTATAGCATTGAAATATATATGTACCTGGACAAAGCAATCATGAAAGAAGAGACGAATGGTTGCAGGAACTGTAACAAACGTTTGATTGAATTTCTTTTTGACAGCGTCTCTAACAATGTTTTCCACATTTGGACAGATGTTGGCATAGTAATTTTGCTGTAGACTAGCCGTTGGAGTTGGGAAGAGGCACAAACTAAGACAAAGTGACAACACAACTATGAGATTGAACCGAGACGCCATTTAATTTGATCAAAGAAATTGGAGTTACAACTTACAATGGAGGAAGGAGTTGTGCACAGAGTTATAATTATATAAGGGAGATGACAATGCAGAAGAACTGGTCGAGGTCAGAAGCCAGTTGGGTTAGATTCTTTTTTGAACAACCAAGAGTATCTCTTTCGTTTTTTTTTTTTTTTTTTTTTTTTTTTTTTAATAAAAAAAATAATATGATGACTTTTAAAAGTAGGCATACGTTAACCAGCGATGTGGTACTGGTTACCGGTTAAGGATGTATTTTTCATTCACAAAGCTGCAAAAAGTTATAAAAATAAGTAAAAAAATAGTATAAAACTGCAAAAAGTTACAAAAGAGGACAAAAAACTTATAAAAAAAGAAGTAAAAAATGTGTTGTTAACCCTTCAAAGTAACGTTAACACAACCCTTCAAAGTAACACAACCCTCCAAAGTGACTGACTGCTTCTTGTTCACACTTTTTTTTGGTTCCTAGTTGAATCAACCGATTGATCTGCTCGTTGTCTTAGCAAAAAATAATAATAATAATAATTTGAAGGTTTTTTTTTTTGGGACCTCCACTTGAGGCTTATTAGCTAGCAATTACGTATGTTGATTTTCTAACTATAATAAACTAACAACTCCCAAACCTTATCCCATTGAATTTAACTTTAAATTAAAAGTTTGACCACGGCATGGCTGCTTCCTGTTGGCTTCCAAACTCTATTTTGCATGCCAGCAATGCTCTTTTTATGTGTTTACTAAAAGAACATACCAGCCATTTACCCTTTCAGATACTTTTTTTTTTTTTTTTTTTTTACTTTTTACTTTTTCTTTTTTTTTATTGTTCTTATTTAGCCTATTTCCCTATTTAAAACTTTTTTATATTGTACAAATATACTGTTACCTAAGGTATTTACTAAACAAAATAAACTATACCAAAATAGCATTGGTCAAATAGATGATTTTTAAAATAATTATAAGATGAACGTCATAAATTGAAATTATATTATATTTATAAAAAATAGGTAGCCATTGAATAAAAAACTTAAGCCTAAGATTATTATAAAAGAGCAAAACTATTATATTAAACAGTTAAAATACATAGAAGAGATATCTCCTCTAGTTAGGAATGGACCTATATGGTGACCGCAGCGGCTTCGGTCACATGAAATTAATTTTAAATATTTTTAAAATATAATATATATTTCACTTATCCCAACATAATTTTAAAACATCCAAATATATGGAATGGATAAATTTCCTTCACCTCTCATTAATTTCCTTCTCCCTTGAACCCTTTACTCTCTCTCTCTAAACTTCAAACATACTATAATTGTTTTTTTTTTTTTTAGGAACATACTATAATTGTATCCATTGTGCTTCTAACGAATCCCAGTTATAGCAAGATAGCCTAGATTATCATATCTAGTAAACCACATCCCTGGTGGGTCCATTGATAGATGTTTGTCACCAAATTGATTGAACCCAGTTTGTCATCACATTTTTATACACTTTTTCACCCACACATATTTCAAAAAATTACAAACAATATTATTCAAACTCTTCTATCAAACGGACCCTAAATTTACACTCTCACCAATTTTTTTTTTGTCAGTCAAGGTGATATTGTTCATTTCAGTAAATTTATATATTGTAGGGTCAGAAATGTTTGGGAAAAAAAAAAAAAGAAAGAAAGAAAGAAAGAAAGAAAAAGGAGCCGGCTTGTTTAAAAATAAAAAAATTTAGATAATGTTTTAATCAAAGACTGCTATGAGAGGCTCTCCAGCATATTCTCATTTAAAACATTTAAAGTATTACATATTTATCATTTAAAATGTGGTAGAAAGTAGAATGAACATTAATTGTTCTTACTCAAAAAATAATTAAATAAAATATAAAACAAGAAGGTTTCCTTCCGGTTTACGTAATCTATCACTCTATATTACTAAAATATTTTTTTTGTTAACCCTATTCTAGTACTCTAAAATTTAAACAAATAAAAAACACAAAAGCTTGGGTGATGACATTCTGATTCCAAGGTTGAAACGGAGATCACCGATCGCCATTTGAATTTTGAATCTCTCACTGACTCAATTAAAAAAGAGAAGAAAGAGAGATAATATTGTTAGGTGTCACGTTGTAGTCTTAACATGCGGCAAATAGTTTATCGAAGAAAGCATTTTTTAATGTTTTTTTTTTTTGTGGGGTTTCCGTTTGGGGGGACCCTGCTAGTGCTAGGTGAGGCTCCACTAGTGTAGGTAACGTTGTGCCTTACTCAGGCACGTTCCTCTCTCTCTTTAAAGTACTAAACAGAGTTTAACCAAAAAATAATAATAATAAAGTACTAAACAGAGATCTTAGATTTTAGTACCACTGTGAGCACACAGACAGAAGATATGGTAAGGAATAGTTTTTTGATTTTTTTTTTTTTGGGGGATAAATAAGGGTATTTAGATTTTTTGAGTATTTGACTTTTTTTTTAAGGCATGTGTACTTGAATAAATCTTTTGGGAGTGGTTCCAACTTCTAAGATGTTGGTAAAAAATTTCGAATTCAATATCTCATAAATATCATGAGGTCTTAAAAATTGCTAAAACAACTCTTTAAAATTATTTTTTTGATAATTCTTAGTTTTGCTCTTTTGCATACGTTCCTCTATTTTAATCCAAATTCTTCTCTTTTTTTAATTATAAAAAAAAAATGGTAGAAGGAATAGAGGGGGGAACAAAGTGGTATATCAAATTAGGCTTTGGTAGAGAAGGAGGTCAGGAACAAAGTGATCCATTATGCATTAATCACTGTCGTCTTTCTTTTAAGCCTTTTGGATTCATACAGTTTTTGAATTTAATGAAAAATATATAGTAGAAAAATAAAAGCAAATAGAACAGGGAATAAAGGGAAGGAAAAAAAAAAAAAAAAAAAAGCTCTAGAGGTACTTGTTAACATTGCAATAACTAAACAAAAAGAAAAAGGTGATTACTATTCGATGAATCCCAATTCCCAAACCTAGTTCCCTTCCATTCTACTCTTTTTAAAAATTAAAAATAAAATTTTATTGGGGAATCGAAGCAACTGGGTGGGTTCTGAATTCTTCAAATTGCAAGCTATTTTTGCGGAAGGTTCCCTTAGAAAGTATATCTCATTATTGCTGTGGTTTTTTTTTTTTTTAATAATCATAATTATTGTTGTTTTTGGCAAAACATGTCATAGCTGCTCATCAAAATTATCAAATCAGATTGTCCTCTTGCCTTATCTCCCGGGCATTGTCAACTTCTGAGTGATGTCAGAGCAAAAAAAGAAAAAAGAAAGGCAACTTGTGAATAATTAAGGTCAAACGTCTAATCCTGAATGTTTCCACGTTATTTTGATACAGTAAAAAAAAAAAAAAAAAAAAGGTAGTTAGCTGCGTCAAGATGTGTTAACATACTTGGAGAAAGTTTAGATTTGCGTTTGGAAGTGTTTAAATTAAAAGAAATGTTAGATCTATAATATTTTCACAATAAATTTTAAATGATAAACTATTTTTGATAGATACTGATAGATAAAAAAATAATTTTTACAATGAATTTAAATTAGAACCAATAATAATTTATTATCTAAAATTTATTGTGAAAATATTATAGAAATTTTGTGAATGTAACGCTTATCTTAAATTAAACCCTTTGTTTGGCTTGATAAATGATTGAATGGGTAGCTCACGAACGAGCTAGATCAAAGGTCCAAACTATCATGCTTTCACTTGACTGATATAGAAAGTATTATGTTGTTTTGGCAGTTTCAACAAAATGACACTATATTTTGATTCTCGCTAAAGACTAAAGAGTACTGTTTGTCTTTGGCCCAAACCATCTTATCAAGTAACAATATTTTGTTTGCTGTTTGAAAATCCATTCCTATTATCTTATACTAACTTTTCACACGAAGATGAATTACCACATGACATAGAATCATAGACAGTAATAGATTCTTCCTTTTTATGATTTTATCTCAAAGGGGTCACACAAAGTAGCGTGATCAAGTCGGCAACCTGGAAAGAAAAGTTGGGATAAAAAGTATTGTCAATTTGTCTTTGGAAAACATTTTTGGTCATCAACGTGGTGCATTTGAGTAATACTTTTTTATATTTTAATAAAAGATTGAATGCATTTGGGTAATACTAATAATGCAGCCATCAATAGGAATTTTAATCACTCGCTAATATGGGTCTCAGTAACATCTTTTGACCTAAACGGCCAAACCATATTACAAATCTCAATATGGAAAATGTGAGCTCAAAAAAGAAGTAGGATGTACAAGATATTATTGTTTTCCAATTATTTTACACACAGCCAACCTTGCCTACTTGTTAGGTCGTTTTCATTGTGAGGCCACAGGGCACCGCACTTGTTAGTTTGGACTCATCTTATTAGGCCCATTGGTTCTGGTGTTAGGACATTTTTTGGAATTTGGGTAGTAAAAAATCTTGGCCAAATTGAAGTCATTTTCTATTGATCAAGAAAAAAAATACTCTCTTTGGAGCTGAAAATGTTTTACATCCTTATGTTTAAAAAACATTACTAGGAATAAAATTCTACTAAGAAGTTTTTTTTTAATAACTTTAAGAAAATTTTCATTATTTATTTTATATTATTTTAATAATATACCATAAGAATTGTTTTAGTAATTAAAGTTGGGAAGTACAAGTCATGTTTGCATGATGTGGGTCTGAGCTGTATCATGTATGGCATAATTTTGCCATGACTTTCTTTCTTCTTCTTCTTTTTTTGAAAATTTATATGACTCATTACAAGTAGATTAAAATTATTAATATAGTTTACTTTAAGCAAAATTTTATTATTAAATATTTAAAAAACTAAGACAAAAAAACACGTTTTCTCCTTAAATTTTAGGCCAAGTTCTATTTAGTTCCTAAAGTTTGAAATTTTCCGTTTTAGCCTACAAAAAATTATAAATGTACCATTATATTTATTACATAGCTTTGTCGTTATAATTCTTGCTTACAAGTTAAAATTTAACAAAATCACATATAATGGCAAGGTCATGGAATGATAAATTTGGTGCTTTTATAATTAGTTGAGAAATAAAAAATAAAAATAAAAAGATGATAGGTCCATACATTTTCACAATAAATCATAGGTGGTTAGTTGTTATTAGTTTAAATTTGAACTTAATACTAAGATTATTTTTTTACCCTAACAAAAACAACCAGTAACAACCTGCCACTTAGAATTTGTTGTGAAAATGTTGTGGACATATCATTTCTCAAAATGTTGTGAAAATGTTAAGGACTAAAAACGAACCTAACCCAAATTTTTAGGACCACTTTTATTCACCAAAAATCAAAATACTTCTCTAATCGCACCTGTTTTCAATATCATTTGTAATCATTTGTTATAATCAAGGATGAAATCAAATGATAACTATCAATATACAAGTATGAAGTATTTCGGTCTAGCGAAATGAAGCATTTAATAAAATTTCTTAGATTTGCGAAAGAGACAGAGAATCGAAGATTGAGAGATTTAAAACTGGAGTAATACTACAGACACAAACTATTTTACAACATTTTTACAAACTGCTGATGTGGTAAATTCTTACGAGTTCTAATATGGGCTCATCACTATCATCACATTTTTACTTGCAATAATTATTTGGAAAATATTAAAGCCACATCAGCAGTTTGTAAAAATGTTGTACAATAGTTTGTATCTGTAGCATTACTCTTAAAATTGAGAACAAAAAAAATTACGGAAGAAAGAGAGTTTTTTTTTTGAGAAATAAGAGAGAGAGAATTAAAACTTAAAATTTGCATTGAGCCATTGAGTAAAGTAAATAGAAGGATTTCTTCAGTTGACTGCCAATTTTTTTTCCCTTTTTTTTTTCTCCTTCTTATTATGGAGACAACCACGTTAAGATTAGCATAATCATTTATAATTGTAAGAATAATTCTTGGTCTTTCTACATTAAAAAAAAAAAAATCAGCCAGCCATTGAATATAATTCTTGGTTAGTATGGATATTGTTGATTGTCAACACATTTTAACGTATTTCTCTCTAGTTATTATTAGCTTTTATGTGGATTCCAATTAGTTCAGTTGTTAAAGTTTCTGATGGTTGAATAAGAGATAAAAAAAAAAAAGAAAAAAAAAAGTTATTAGTACTGTAAGGACTTGATTCGTAACGAACCGTAGCGGTGTTGGGCTCGTACGTAACAAGGCCCAAACAATATCATTTGTAGAGCGTGGGTTTGAAATGCTAGACCTTGGTCACCAGGCGGTAGGTTTTCCGTGGTGTTCATACATGGTTAAGTTTTCTTCACCCCTGGAATCTTTTTCCTGGAGGTGGGTTGGGAGGCTCTTTCTTCTGGCTATTTTTCCCAGCCCCCCTTATAGATTACTCACTTTTCCTTTTATACTAGCCCGTGCCCACTGTCCTTTGTCCACGCGTAGGGTTAAACTTTCCAAGATTGATACTTGTCCCATCAGTCCATACTCAAAGTCGTTGGGGGTGGTTGTAAAAGCCAAAAAACACGGCTCTGTCAGGTGCAGAGCATTGAATGGCAGTAAGGGCAGCTTTCCCCGGATATTTTAGATTTTCTCTCAAACTTAGTCCTATACCGTTTTTGCCCTTCTCTTCGGTGGGAATTTAGGTTCTGCCGAGGACCGAACTGTCCTTGGATGTATCCCAAGGATTTCTTGGGCTTTATCTTATCGGGCTTGGGTCATAGCCTTCCTCGGCTTGGACCTCTGGATTCCCCACGGGCAGATGGGCCTGGCCCATAAATCACTTGGGCCCCACAATAGCCCCTCAAAACCCGGCTGTCCAACCTCCCGGTTGGAAATGGGGGTTTTGGTAATGCCGAGCCTTTATTGTGGCTCCTTTAATTCGACCTTTCATTAATGCTGGCGGTTTTACATCTGTTTCAAGAAATGTACTGATCCACGAAGCGTTTTTTGATTTTACTCCTGACGCTGATTTTACTCCTGATGCGTTCTCGCCGTTTGATTATTCAAAACGCGCTTTTAATGACTTCCCTTTACGAGACTCATTTACATTCGACGGTTCATCTGATGAGGTGGGGAAGTGGAACGGACACATCTTTGTTTTCAGATTCTTTTTGGAAACCTGAACGAATTTAATACCTTCCGTTTCGCCCTTCCTATAAGAAGACAAATAGGAGGCTATCGCTTTCGTATAGAGACCCTTTTATTTTTCTGAGATCTGAAACTCTTAGCCTCCCTTAGCGTTTACTTAACCCTGTAGTTATACACTAAGTCATGATACGTTCACCATAACGAGTGATGAAGGAAACATACCCCTCCTCAAAGTATCATGTTCTAATAAAACTCGAAATGGCTAGGTCAGGGCAAGGATGGCGGAGACTTAAGATTTGTCTCACCTTCCTTTCAGCCAAAATCCGAAGCAGGGGCTCATCACGTCAAACTTTCGGCGTGACTGAGTCGAGAACACCCATTATCACTATCCACCGCTCTCTTATGAGCATACCTAATATGGCTCCAGTGGGTTAGGAGTCAGGACCGAGGCAGGGACTAAGTGCCCCTGCTTCTTCCTCTCTTCGTTCACTGGCGCCTCCTTCTGCCTCCCTTTCTTAGTCTTCCCAGCACCAGATCCATCCTGGTGCTTTCCCTTCTCCCTCTTTTGCTCATTTTTCTTTCTTTTCATCTCTTCTCTCTTCTTCTCCTCCTTCCTTACTCATGTCCTCCATCTTCTTCATTCATCTCCTCCATCTTCTTCTACAGAAGGTCCCTTCTTCAATATGGGTGCTACTGAAGCAAAGTTTGGAAGGACTTCGGAGACGAACTTAACAAGACATCTGGTTGTTTACTTATCTGTATTGTTGAGGTTTTGTTTTTTTTTTTTGTTTTTTTTTATTGTTTCGACAGTTTATCTTTTGTATAGGCTTGTTTAAGCCCCTTTTTGTACGTTGTAATACATCTTCATATTAATAAAAATGGCTATTACTTTACTTCACATGTTCTATCTCTTTATTTCCGAAATGATGACACAATGCGTAGACACATAATTCAGTTAAATACTACCCTGCTCTGTACTTACAAAAATAATCCGACTTAATAATTCTGACTTAAACAAATAATATTCAAAGCTGAAACTCTTATGAGACATGAAAAGAGAAGGCATTATAATGAGCTTAATGAGTCGGCTGGGCACAATACCGTCGATCTTAGAGCACAATACATGGGGTCCTACCCCCTTATCAAAGAAAAAGGCGTATTTACGAATTTGCAAGTGTTGTTCGGCACAATAATATAGCATTTGAATCAATAACAACCATGGTCGAAATATTCACTAAGAAAAAGATATCACCATAACTTTATTAGAATTGCTTGGCACAACAAGGCCGACCCGTGAAAAATAATACTTACCCCAAACTAGCCGAGGTGAGAACCGAAGGCTTGATGCCGGGTAAGAAATAACCACCTGAAGACATATCTCCCGCCAAATGAACAGCCCCTTTAAGCTACTGAATACTGGGGCATTCCACCACCTTCCTTACGCTTTTGTTGGCCTTAACCTTTTACGGTATTTAAGCCGAGGATTAAGTAGCTTAGCATTTTTATCAAGTAGCCAATCTTACGAAGCCCAAACTTTTTCTCATCCAATCAGTAGTTGGTTTCCCCATAGGCTTGAGTCCGAGGACAATGCAATGCCTTGGTTCTGTCCAAAACCTAGTTTTCCACATCCAAGTAGTTGGTTTCCCCATAGGCTTGAGTCCGAGGACCATGCAATGCCTTGGTTCTGTCCAAAACCTAGTTTTCCACATCCAAGTAGTTGGTTTCCCCATAGGCTTGAGTCCGAGGACCATGCAATGCCTTAGTTCTGTCCAAAATCTAGTTTTCTCTTTGCGTGGGACCTTGGCTTTAGGGGAGGTAGCTCCTCAGCCAAGCCCCTAGGGTTATTTAAGCGATTGACGCTAATAAACGTAGCCTCTAGTCAAGAATCATAAACCTTAGCGGAGTTTTACACTAAAACTCTATAACCAGTTGTTAAAAATGGCAAAGGAACTCTCTCAACCCACCGTCTATACCAACACACAAGCCTTCCCACAGACGGCGCCAATTGTAAGGACTTGATTCGTGACGAACCGTAGCGGTGTTGGGCTCGTACGTAACAAGGCCCAAACAATATCATTTGTAGAGCGTGGGTTTGAAAGGCTAGACCTTGGTCACCAGGTGGTAGGTTTTCCGTGGTGTTCATACATGGTTAAGTTTTCTTCACCCCTGGAATCTTTTTCCTGGAGGTGGGCTGGGAGGCTCTTTCTTCTGGCTATTTTTCCCAGCCCCCCTTATAGATTACTCACTTTTCCTTTTATACTAGCCCGTGCCCACTGTCCTTCGTCCACGCGTAGGGTTAAACTTTCCAAGATTGATACTTGTCCCATCAGTCCATACTCAAAGTCGTTGGGGGTGGTTGTAAAAGCCAAAAAACGCGGCTCTGTCAGGTGCAGAGCATTGAATGGCAGTAAGGGCAGCTTTCCCCGGATATTTTAGATTTTCTCTCAAACTTAGTCCTATACTGTTTTTGCCCTTCTCTTCGGTGGGAATTTAGGTTCTGCCGAGGACCGAACTGTCCTTGGATGTATCTCAAGGATTTCTTGGGCTTTATCTTATCGGGCTTGGGTCATAGCCCTCCTCGGCTTGGACCTCTAGATTCCCCACGGGCAGATGGGCCTGGCCCATAAATCACTTGGGCCCCACAAGTACCTTTATTTTTATTACTTGGACTATATTCGCAATTTATTTACATATTTGAACAAATCCAAATCAAAATTTGAACAAATTCTGCAATTGTAGCCTCCTTGGGATTTTTTATAATTTGGATATGCTATTTGGGAGTAAATCTATTAGGAATAGGGCTACATAGTTATGGTACATTAACACTAACATCTAATTAAAGACAGGGTTTGATAGATACAAACAAACATGGGACAACATTAGCAACAAAATATTTTCTTTGCGCAACGGTAAAAAAAACATGCTTTTTTGGAGAGAGATACTATTTCACCAATCAAGTTGCAGAAATCTAACATATTCATACCCAACGATTTTTGGAACACCTCAAATAGAGGGACAAATAGAAAATTTTGAAAGAACTTGAGCATAGGTTGAAACTCTCTAAAAAAAAAAGTTGTTAGTAACTTCATTAATATAATATATATATAGATTTTTTTTTTTTTTTTACATTGACTCCTTTAAAAAAAAAATCACAATCAACAAACAGAGAGAACATTCTCAAAAAAAAAAAAAAAAAAAAAAACAAACAAACAAACAAACAAACAGAGAGAAGAAAACCTTTTTTTTGTTTTTTTTTTATTTTTTTTATTTTTATTTTTTGTTTGGAGAAAGGAGCAAGAGAAGATAACCTTAACTATATAATTAAGTCTTTTTTAATAAATAGCACCATAAACAACAATTTTAGACCAATATTATCTAATCACTTAATTGTGAAAAATAAAAATCACACTTTTTCACATTTTTGCACATTTTTAAATCGTTGTTTTATAAAAACACATTTTTTTTTTGAAATAGCTAACCCAAACAAACCCGATGTGGTTGAATATCTTTTCTGAGAGAATGGAGGGCTCCCTTTTTTTTATTTTTTAAATAAACATACTGTATTGCTAAAGAAACAGAAAACGGTACAAAAGAAGATCACCTCTGGGCTCCCAAAGCTTGAGACACCAAAGCTGGAGGTCAAGACATGAGGATTGGCCTAGAATGATACCAAAAGGCTGCCCATTGGGCCAGAAGATGGGCTGGGTATTGCCTCACACCTAACAAAAGGAAAGGAAGTAGCCTAGTTTTTTTTTTTTTTTGAAAGACAAAATTTTCACAGAAGAGTGTCCTTTAAGATTACATTTCAAGAGACCAATGGGGATGGACGTCCTTGTTTCTAAGGGCGATCAATTATATCCCAAGCGTCTCCTTTGAAGATCACCCTATGAATAAATATCTTCCTACAGAAAGCTTCCCAAAAAGCAATGAGAACTTTTAAGACCATGTTGTCCTCAAGGTGCAAGAGTCCAAATTAATTAAGGCCTGAATGATATAGTACGATTCTTGATGTCCTCAAGCCTTTGTCACCTCATGAATCATGATGTCTTTTTCTTCCAGTTGTTTTGGGTCGATAGAGAAGTTGGTGGTCTCACCACGAGGTTTTTCTCCCTTAGAAGTAAGAATCACCTTTAACTTGTGGTCCACACTGGAAATTTGTTGTGGGGGACTCCCAGAGGGTTTACTTGTTTTATTTTTTCATTTTTGTATTTTATTTTGAGTTAGCTCAACTGGTAAAATATATGATAGTTGTATAAGAAATCTGAGATTCAATTTTCACCTACACTAAAAATTGATTGGTGTCTTAGTTTGATGTTAATGAGGGCACTTTCTAAAAATAAATAAAACAAATAAAGCCCATATATGCCTGTGCATTGATGGCCTAAGCCCATAAATGCCTGTGCATTGATGGCCTAAGCCCAAAATTCATTGTGGAAACCCATGAAGTTAACAAAAGCTAGCCCAAAATACTAACCAAGTCAGGCCCACTAAGTCTAGCACAATCTAAGCTCTTTTCTATTGGTATGTGGATCAAGCTCACGCGCAGAAAATAAGCCAGCAAAAGGAAAAGTTAAGGAGAGGTGGATTGGAGGGAATAAAGTCACTTTACGTTGGTTTTGGACTTATCAAAGGTCTCTCCATGAACCTTGGAATACTTGAGAAACAATAGAGCCCATGAACAATCCAATGTGCACAACCTAGGTACTCATGGAAGAACTAAAATATCTGTTGAAACCAAAACCCATACCCAGCACACATTCTCTTCACAATGAAGAGAATCTATCCCCAGTTGTGACAAATCCCCTTGACCAACGTTTCATCTAATGCCAAAAGATGGAAATATATGAATATTTGAACCCTAGGACTAATGCAGGATCATCATGATGAATTGATGCAAATCAATAAAAAGATGAGGGATTAGGAGTTACCAAGAGAAAAAAAATGGGGATCTTGAATAATTGGGGGCAAGCAGACATGATTTGAAAGTTTGAGTGCTAAGGGTCTGGGACCAATTTTTAATGAAAAAGTTACTGAAAAATGTAATTTGTGGGATCCATGAACAGTGCACGGAGCACTGTTCACAGTTGACTTGTCAACAATTGTGGGCTAAACCAAAAAAAAAAAAAAAAAAGGCAAAACGCGCTACAGTGCAAACGTGGATGTGGAATAATCTGTATCCAAACTCCACCTAAGTGTCAAGACTTAGCTGAGAGAGATAAGAGAGAGAAATGACTATATGACTGGGAAATTGGATACTTAAAATTGAAAACTCAAGTCTCGATCGATTTAGGGTCGATTGAAACACTTTGAGGTAGGTTTAAAAAAACTATAAAACATTTTCAAAAATGGAATAATACATGTGAACTTCTTTTCTTTCCTGCTTGCACATCCCCTTAAAACTCTCTCTCACAGACCCTTTCCACACCTCTTTTCTCTCTTTTTTGCTCACAGAGGTGGTCGTTGGAGTCTAGATTAATGGTCAATGAAGAGGTAGACTCGGGATGGTCAGCAGAGAGGTGGGCTTATGATATCCTTTTGAGGTATAGCGCAGATGTGGCTAGCACTTTTCTTTGGGTCGTTACATATGGTATCAGAGCCAGGTTGGTAACCTCGTGTGGTTTTAGAGACACTATTTCACAAAGTGGGCCCTAACAGGACGTTAGGGATTTAAGTTTGATTGATTGTGTGATGTGTGTGGGTGTGTGATGAGTCCCACATCCGATATTTACTGAATAGATCTGGGATTTATTAATAACTAGCGACTTTATTGGTGTTTAACAATGAAGTTGGGTTCTCTAAAACCAACATTGATTCCCTTTGTGGCATTGGAAGATCCACCAAGAGGGGCCAGAGGCACCAAGGCTTCATCGGAGAAAAGGGTAAACAACATTTTCTATAGATTTCCGAATTTATTTCATAGTCAATGTTCCATAAATTATAGGGCGACATTTTAAATCTGTGTCTAGTAATGATTGTTTTAGGAGCAAATTTGTTGATAGTTGATGGATTGGGAATTTTTTTTGTGTTGCAAATAAATTTATTTGAGATTTTGTTGTCTTTTTTGCCTGTACATCAATTGTTTTATATCAGATGAGAATGTTTCTTGATATGCATAGTTAGTTTGTGTGTAGGACTATGGGATTTATGTATTTTGTGGCCCTTGGGCTACTCATGGATTTTATCCATGAGTAGTTCTAGGACCACAAATTATTCCACAACTTTTTTGCCACTATTCTAACGTGGTATATTGTGAGTAGTTAACTATCACTAGCCGCGAACCCGCGCGTTGCTCATGTAATTACTTTTATGGTGGTTTTATTAATTTTTTTTTAAAAATTTAAACTAATCTAATAATGAGTAATGTATTTCGTAATTATATTTTTTTATTTATTATAGGAACAATCATAAATGCAATATAGGAACAATCCAAAACACCAAAAAACGTAAACTAAAAAAAATTAATAAAACTTAAAAATGATTAATTGAACCAATATTAGGATAAAATTTTTTTTTTGATAATCTATTAAGGTTATTTTCTTTGTAGAAATTATAATTTCAGCCACCCAAAACATATTATCAAATAAAAAATTATTAGCAAAATCTAAGAATTAAATTTCTATACATGCATTGTTATAAAATAAGAATAATTAAAATAAAATTGCAAAAGTTAACATTTGTCACCTATCCAATTATTTTCGTTTGGCTAACCTTTGCTTTTCTTTAAATAAATGGCATTATAGAGTACTTCTAATATAGCTATTAAGAGTACTTTGTCCACCACAAAAGATTAGAAAATAAAAAAAAATTAGTAAAGTCTCATAGTTTAACATTTAAATTGAGCACTATAAAAAATCATGCATGTAACAAAATAAATACCAAATTATCAAAATTATGCTATGTAATAGAATAATATTATATTTTTATATGTTATATTTAATTTTTTAGAATGCAATAGGATAACATGTAACAATCAAAGAAAAAAAAAAAAAAAAAAAAAAAAAAAAAAAAATAAAACTAAATCGCATTAACCCAAAATAGAGTTTTAAAGAATATAAAAAATTATCAATCTAAAGTAGAGATGCAAGAAAAAAAAAAATCCACCAAAAAATTTAGAGAGAGGAGAGAGATAGAGAGAGAACCATTTTTTTTTTTTTTTTTTTTTTGTGAGAGAAAACTATGTATAAAATAAAAAAGATAGTGACAAATTTATAGTAAGAGTGTGTGAATAAGAAGAGACAAAAATAAAGGAAGATGAAGGGAAAGAGGAAGAATGGTATTAATATAGAGGGTAGTAGGGAGATGAAAAGGTAAGAAGGGAGAAAGATTGAAGAAGTGGTGGGGAGATGAAATGGTAAGGGAGAGAGAAAGGTTGGGGGAGTGTAAATATTAAAAAAAATAAATGTTAAAAACAATATAGGAAAATTGGAAAAAAAATAAAAAATAAAAACTTGAAAGGCTTCAACTTTTTTTTTCTTCCTTTAAGTTGAAAAGGCTCACACAAAACCCTAAAACTGAACTAAAAAGGTTTTGGGTTGGGCTTGATAGTAGAACTAAATAAATAAAAAGTGGGCTGAATTAATTATACAGATTTATTATAGGGTGATAGTGGAACTAAATAAATAAGTAATGGGCTGGATTTATTATAGGGTGATAGTGGAAGTAAATAAATAAGTAATGAGTTGCATTTATAGGGCTGAAAATTGTAAAAATCATTTTCAAATTGTAGGACAAATTATATTTATAAAAAAAAAAAAATGATGTAGCAGCTGATGTGGCGCAACGTGAGAGCAGTAGCATTAAATGCTACGCTTCAACTTTTAGTAATATATAGATTATAAGGAGTTTCAATTGTGACTAGTCATTTTGAGGTATAACACATATGTGGCTAGTGTTTTTTCTTGGATTGTTACATATGGCTAATATGACAAGTTATCATTCGCGAGGATAAGCACTATCTATTTGCAACAAATGATTGGTGGAGGAGCATAATTGTAAGGATCTATCAACATCTAACATCATCAGCGTGAAGGTGAGCTACCAATCTGCCATCGCCATAGATCACTTGCTATTTTTTTTTTTTTTTTCCTTATAATCTTTTTAGATGTTTTATTATTAATTTGTAATGGGCTTAGGTTGTGGATACAAAAATTTTGAAATGAAGGAAAAAATTCGCATTTTACACATCACGAAGCACAAAAAAGTAAAATAATTTCCCAAGAATTTTAAAAAACTTAACTAAACACCAAAAAAGAAAAATTCAATTGACAACAATTTAAATTGAAAAACATCATATAAAAAGAGAGAGACTAAGGGCCCGTTTAGTATATAAACTTAAATATATGTTTTTAGTTTTTAAACAAAATTACATGTATTTTTACATACTTTTTCACTCACATATATTTTTTAAAAAATTAAAAACTATTGTTTAAATGCACATATCAAACGGACTGTAAACCTGGTCTATATATGTTGTGCATTTGATTAGACCAGATGGAATATTGTCACGTGACAAGTTCTAATTATATTTCAACATACTCCTATAGGGTTCATTGCTCGGGGTCCTGTGTAGACCGTAGAAGTATAACAGTATATAGAACCTAATAATATCAGAATTTGATAGGTGATAGGACATCCGATAAAGTATTTATAATTTTCATGCGTGATGACTTTGGGCGAAGATGCACTAGACACCAACATCAACATGGCAGCTATCATGTACCCCATTGCGTCATGCTATGAGAACCTGAGACACACAAGTGGCAAATTGCTAGGACCGTTTTTTCTCTCAGGACTGCTTACTCTGTTAAACAACAGAAAAATTTGACAATTCCTTTGTTTTTTTCCCATTCTGATC
This sequence comes from Quercus lobata, assembly GCF_001633185.2. Classification (NCBI taxonomy): domain Eukaryota; kingdom Viridiplantae; phylum Streptophyta; class Magnoliopsida; order Fagales; family Fagaceae; genus Quercus; species Quercus lobata. The sequence goes on from NC_044909.1 coordinate 39,854,938, forward strand.
CTTTGCCAGTTTCTTTCTGCCATTTGGTGGGACCAAACAACAGCGCAAGCCCGTGGCTCAGCCTTTTCGCTTAACCCAATGGACCCACCGCCCCATACGACTGCACCTCCTCACACCGGCAACGCGTGCTACCATGTCCACCTCTCTCTCTCTCATTATTATTATTTTTTTTACTTTTTTTTTTTTGGGTTTTACGTAATAATGTATTATATATATAGAGAGTGTAGTATTATACTTCTTCTCAGCAACTTCCATTAAGCCCAACAGGCATGTGATAACCCTTCCTTTCTTCGTATTAGTTTTAAGAGAGAGAGAAGAATCTTTCTTATTGATAAAATAGTTAAATACGACTAGACATGCACTATAAGTTTTTACATGATGATTAGATTAATAACCTTAAGCAAATCCAATTTGCTTGCAAATTCATGAACTTGGATTCCTCCTCTTCCAATCTGTCTGTACAATCAGCTACAGCGTTAACAATGACAAATAATATTCTCCCCCCAAAACAAAAGGAGATTAATCCATTGCCAAATAATAGAATTTTTTTTTTTTTAAAGTATATTATGCATGATTTTAATTAGCTTATATGTAGGGTCCAAGTTCTTTTGATATTTATTTAGAGATTGATATTTTAATGCTACCATTCTCACATGGCCAATTAAGGCTGTATCATTGTGCTGGCTCTTCCTCATGGGTGGTGATACAAGTCCACTAAACACTAGCCCAACCACTAATATCAATCTTTGCATTGTACAGGTAGATAAATCCATTATCCATTATCCTTATTCCTTAATATTATTATTTTTTCTATGTAAATCTGATCTAGTTGGGTTTTAGATCCTGTGGCCAGTTCTTAAATTTTGGACTGTTTCAAGTGGTACCCACTTATCGGTACCATTCTGATCTATTTATTGGTGGGCCAGATATGCCACCTTAAGATCCTTCATAGTTCATACTAATGGTGTATTGATTTCAGACCAAAACAATAACAATAATATATAATAGTGGTGCATATATGTATTATGCAGAGCACATAATTGAGACAACTGTGACTTGTAATATATGTAATTCTTGGGTGCATGTGATTCACCTTGGTAGGCCAAGCTGTTATTCTGATGATTGTCTTGAGCAATGCAAGGCATTGTGATCCTCAAAAATCATATAGTTATTTTTATATATAAATAATATTATGTGCTTATTATATTCAAATTTAATATATCTGCATTGCTGGACCTGTCTCTGGCATCTCTTTCACAAAACTTGACTCACATTGGCTAAGGCACTGTGATTTGTTTGGCATGCCTCAAACCCCAAATGCAACAAAGCCTTGGTTTCCGTGTGGGAGAGAGAATCTTAAATCCTTCAACAGTTTAACAGTTCTATTTTATTCAACTCTTTTGCAGTATATACTGATGGGGAAGGTGAGGGCAAGGTCTTTCTTTATCTTAGAAAGCTGTGGCTCAAGTTGAGGTGTAACTGTTTGCCTTTTTGCTTTGCTTCTTCTTCTTCTTCTTCTACTACTACTTCTCCTTCTGCTTCAGAACGACACAGCTGTGATCACTTCAGCTCATGAAACTATTACAGGTCAGAAGAGTCATTCTTTTCTATTTCAGCCACCTTTAGTATATGAATTCAATGGTGTGGAGCTTAGCAAATGATACTGCGTGGGTCTAAAACTTGTTTAGACTCACTTTTATCATATTAATCCTAGTCAAACTCATGCATTTGTGTTTTCTCGTTTGCTTTTTAATCTTTCAAGTTTTATCAAGTTAATTATGTTCTCCCCCCCCTCTCCCACTTCAACCAAAAACCAAAAAAAAAAAACTCTCTCCATTACTAGCAAATAGTAATAATTAGATTATATTTTTGGCTTTCATATTTCCATGATAATTTAACTCGTTGAGTTTTCACCACAGAAACTCTGGCCTGGAATTTTTTTACCGTGTAACGTACAAGTTAATTAGTTGATGTAATGAATAAGTATGAAAGATTCATGATTATAAGTATATCAGGGAAGTGAAAGTTTGTTTTGAAATATAAGTCTATTGTACAGAAAGTTAATAACAACCCTTCAATTAATGTCAGAATCTCTATCTAAATATTCAAGTTAGCATGTAAGAAAGAATTATGGCTAAAAGGTCAATGAAATGAGCGAAATGACATCATTTGTTGAAGTACTAAATAGGGTTCTATTAGCAATAATATTCATTTGAATATGAATTGCAAAAGAAGACCCACTGTGGTAGCAGATACGACACAAAATAGTTGAAAGGTCTCGATTGTAATATTGTTTTCAAATGACAGAATAGTATTTGAAATTATATATGACATTGTACTATACATAACAATCAGGATAGGGTGTTTTGGACAGAAAACAATACTTTGACCACTGATACAAGGGCAAAAAAGAAAAGAAAAGAAAAGAAAAAGTATTTTAAGTAATTGGTACTTGATATAGAGGCATTATTGTGCTGATGTATATCCTCGTCATGTTGGAAGATATTTCATATGGGAAAAGATTGTTGTGGCCCAAAACGGCTGAATCGAAGAAAAACAGGAAAAGAAACAGACAAATTATACTGAAAAGCTGTTGATTTAATCAATCCATATCGATTGGTGTTTGAAACTCATTAAATCAAACAATTATAACTCTCTTTCTACTTAAAGAATTTACAATTGATAGAGTACATTCTTGGCTTCATTTCCCTGATATTTTTTCTCCATTCACAGGTGTAGGTGTACCAAGGTATCTTAGAAGAAAAGGATTCTCAACTTTTACTATTCTAGTATATTCTTGAGGTAGAAGCAGTGGTCTAAGATTTTCACAAGCTGAATTAAGCTTCAATGGAGAAGCTTGTTGAGTCATATGATAGGGAATGCATGAGAATGGCCATGCTAAAACATGAAGAAACATTCAAGCAGCAGGTATCTCAATTTTCTTCTATATTTTTAACTGTACATCCTCAATTGGCATTCTTTTCAAGGCTTTGTTGAGTTGGATCCTCAAGTAGCTTTGTTTTTGACTGTGAGAATGATATTTTTCAGGTATATGAACTTCATCGTTTATATCAGATACAGAAAATGTTAATGAAAAACATGGAAAGCAGCAGGCCTAATGGATGGAGTCAAGAACTATGGAATTTGAAGAATGAACTTAGTTTCAATCAGACAAATCATAATCGTGGTGCACAACAAAAGCCACAAAGGAAACTTGATCTGGAACAGCCAGCGGAGGAGTACATTGCAGAATCAGATGGTAATGGAGTATTAGAGATTATAGACGAGAGTGAGATTGAGCTGACTCTAGGCCCCTCAAGTTACAACAGAAGGAAGAAACCTGAGACTCCTCTAACCTCAGATTCAGGACCAAGCTTCTCTTCTTCTTCCACTGGATCCAGTCACATAAATAGGACTAGTTCCTATACAACACGACAAGAATTAAATGGCCATGAACCAAGGCTTGTCCAGGTGCCTGACATGACATTAGGGTATCAAAGCAGAAGTAAAAACAATATTGATGTTGAAGAACAATTAAGACAGGATAGGCTAAACCAGCCTTCTTGGTTTTTCCAAGTTTTGAGCTTGAACACTACCTGAAAAAATAAGTCTTCCAAGTTAATATGTGAAGATTTTGAACTGCTTATCTGCTAATTGTATGATTGATGTTTGTGTGGAATTTTTTGCTTAGCTTTTCAGGTTAATGGGTGTCCGGTTGAGTCTTCTGTATAGTGGTTTCCCTGAGTTGAAATTCCATCACAATTTACAAGTGACCAGCTTTTAGTTTTTCTCTGAGTCATATACATACATCATATACTGCCAAAGCCCCCACACACAAAAAAAGTCTGATTGAGCTAATGGACAAAAGTTCCATACTTAAAGCTACAAAGAGGTTGGGCTAAACTAGTATCTAGCACTTTCTTCTTTAGCCACTACATTGGAGACAATAGGCAATTGCATCCTTGCTCAAATATTGATATGGTCATCTGTTTGCTTAAATTGCTTAAGGTTTCTATTATATACAGAAATCATTTCATCAGAGTTTTAGCTTGAAAAGAAACGACTTTAAGGGGTAAACTTTGCATCATATTTCAGATATTCCACTATCTTGACGGACAGTCATTTTTTTTTTTTTTCACAATGCATGTTTACAAAATGAATAGAATCCTAGACCAACATTCTTATTTCCATGTGCAGCTAATCTTGTTGCTGCACTTTAAGGAAGCTATTTAAATAATAATTAGAAAAATGGAAGGCCCAAGGAACCTGAAACCATGGAAGGATCTGTTTTGTATGTAAATGCTGTACTTTTGGAGATGGAATTTTAGAGATTTAACATCATATGATCCTATTGCATGGGATTTTACAGTATCAATGAACTAAAATTGCAATGGATTAGATCAGGTAGGAGGAATCTGTCAACAATGTGATCTCTACCTACTAAAGCAAGTATGATAGGTGACTCAAGCTCTTCAACTCTTTTTAATGTCCTATAAATTCCACCCATCACTAGGAAACTTTATGACATCAATAAGAATTTTTATAAAAAATGTCTACTTTTGTGTCTGCCATCAGATGGACACTAGATTCCCAATTCAAATAGTTATGGCCTATACAATTTTAGTGAGGAAGGTCAGAGTACAAGCATGTCTAACTCCAACAGTTTAATATCCTTATATGAACGGTCACAATTTTGAGAACATCATCTTTTAGGTTTAATGATGATTAGCCTCAGACATCAACATGCACTAGGCTAGGCTGTCCCTTGAGCTATTCTTACTTTTCTAAAGACTCTTTATCAGAAAGGTTTCAATTATTTAAATTCAGACCCCACTAACTGCTGTAATCAGATATTGCAGTTCATTGTCCATAAGGTTGTTTACAGGTTGAGTGATTTCCAGTTTAACTGTAACAAGAGACATTGATCCCCCTGCCCTGCAGTACTACCTAGTTGGCAAATGAAGAATAATTGACAGTAATCTCCATTCATTTTTTTGTCAGTTAGTAAAAATACTCAAGCTCTTACTGTGCTGCAATATTCTCACCCTCCTGTTATGTCTTTTACGATCTCTTGACATGTCAAGGACGAAGGTTGGTGGCATACATGAGTCTGGCTGCATTTCCTATTTTTCTACTCATGACTCCTCCAATTCAGTAGCACTTCAATTCTCCACTTCTCCCTTTTAGTGTGTTTCCATCTTGGTCACCCCTCTCTTTAGATCTTGAAGTTGTTGATTCCTTCTAGCTGTAAAGTTGGGTTATTACAATGTGAAGCATATTGAGCAAGCAGCAGTGAATGCTCTGCCCTTTGTGTCTAGGTGTGATGGTCATTTTAGTAGTCCTTTTCATTTAGCCCATTTGGATATTTGGAGTCCATTAAAAGTCCTCTTATTTTGGGATTTAGGTATTTTATAATTATATTGAAATAAAGCTAATAATAGCTAGACTATTTTCAAACTTATTTGTCTCAATTTGTTGATGATTATAGTGCACTTCATCAATCTTTGCTTTCATATTGCACACAAAATAATGTAGTGGAAGGTAAATTGAGACACCTATTGGAAGTTGCCCATGCTTTTTATTTCATAGGAGTGTTCCAAAATCATATTGGAGTGATGTCATGTTGACTGCTTGTTATCATATCAATTGAATCCTTACATTGTGTGCGTATGTTATGTTCATCTTCTTGGAATGAGAGGTGATAAACATGATTCTTAATCCCTTAGGTGCATTTTTTCTTGAGTACTCTCATACTCAGAAGGGATACAAGTAGTATTAGCCTACACTCCATTATTCTCCTACACTTCGGTATCACTTTGTTAGTGCTTTTTTTATTTTTTTATTTTTAGTGTTGATGTCACATTTAGAAGTGATGAACCGTTTCTAAGAAACACTAGAAACATGTTCTAACTATGCATTACATTATTTACAAAATATCTTGCCTTATATAATAATTGTATGTAAAATATATTATATTTCTTTAAAAAAAAACTAGCAAAATTTAAAACACTGATGAAATAACAAATATAGATAGCTTAATTTAGAAAATATAATATATTGTATGATTTATACTTTGTTAAAAAATAATCACATCATTTTAAAAAGGATTTGAGATTAACACTTAAAAGTTTCGTCTACTATTTTCATTTTTCACTTCACAGAAAAACAAGTTGTCAATTTTTTTTGTGTATCAAGCGAGTTTGCGACTAGTTTTTATAGAAGTTCAAATTGCTGATATATTTCTTGAGTCTTTGTGTAAGAGTATGTTAGATTTTTTATGTAAAAACCTAAGATTATATGGGTTGTAAAATATATATATATATATTTATATATATATATGTTTGAGCTTGGGGGAGTATTACGAGTATAAAGACCTGCCTGCTACACTCCCACCAAAAGTATGTTAGATTTCTTAATCATAATGTATTAAGAAACATAATATATATAAATAATACATGTTATATATAAGTAATTATTTTTGGGTAAAACCCGTTACACCACTTTGCATACACGTCCATACTCACAGGTGAATTTCAACTTGGAAATTGTGTCTTCAATTCAAATTCACTCATGTGTACAAACGAGTATGCAAAATGGTATGTGTAATTAAGACGGCCCTTAATCTTAACCCTGCACACTTCCCAAAGTTTACACTTTCAATTGGCTTCAAAACTAACTATCAAATAATTACATGCAACTCCCAAACGTGTACGCAGAGAGAGAGCACGAGCATTGGATCCTTTTGTTTTTTTGGCTAAATTATTTTGTGCCCTCTATTTAGCAGTATGATTTATGAGAATGTTTTTATTCGTTTTTATTTCTATAATCTTACTTTCTTCAGAGACAAATAGCTTCAACATCAAAGATACTGAATCATTTTAAATTTATGCATGATTTCTGGGATTAAGGAAGAAAATAATTCTCAACACAACTGTTCTAATATTACTATTGCAAAGTACTGAATTTTCTTTTCTTTATTTCCATCCTCTTTCATTATGAGCAAGTTGAGTCTAGTACTTCAAAGTTCAAACATATATTGCAAGTGTACTTAACATTAACATCTAAAATTCCCCTTCAATAACAAGAAACCCTGGACCTGAAAAGTCATCAATTAAACAGCAAATCAAGTAATATTGCACTAAACAATTCCACTTTTTCTATTTACCACCTTTGAATTATTGATTTAAAGTTCTTGAGAGAAGCATAGAATTACAGTATAATTTTCAATGATTTCACACAAATGCAGGCAGAGGCTACTAGTCCTCTTCTCAAGCCTTAAAAATAAAGTAACAATGGCAATATAAACATCACAGACTACTACTAGAGCTCAAAACAAACCAAGTCTTAGGATATGGAGTGCCGACGATTTCTGCTGGATTTTGTCTGACCTTTGGTATTGCCAGGTGTACCATCAGCACGTACAAATGGATAAAGCCGTCCAAGTTTTCTGGACATGGAGTTTATAAATGATTTTCGAGGCAGAGGAGGCTTGTCTGCAGATGGCAGAGTGTTTTGCATTGGACTGCTAACTGATGATTTAAGCGCCGAAATTTCAATTTCTTTCAGTTTCATTTTCATCTTCACTAGCTCTATTTTCAGGTCCTCATTCTCTCTTCGTAAGCTGGAGAGCTCATCCGAAACTGGGTGGATATCAGAGGAGTATAAATTTACTTTGGAAGTAAGATTAGGAGAATCTCCACCCATGAGGTTCCCACTCATGACATTTCTAAGGCGTTGTTGCTCATAATAAAGCACTTGGACCACAGTTTGAACAGGAAGCCGCTCATTCTGAGCAGCATGAGCACAGGCCTCCCGAGATAGTTTCTGACAGTCCATCAAGCTGCACACTTTCTTCCTCTCCATGTCACTTAGAGCAGGATGAGCCTGTGAATCATAAAAGATAATGGTGGATCAACAACTACAACTTCTGTTTTGGACAATTCTAAAATATTTAGAGCCCAATTTGTTTGGTTTTATGTTTTAGTTTCATCAACAATTCCACTTGTCATGAAAAGAATTCCATATTGCCCAAACTAAACCTTTTGACATTTTGTTTGGCATATGTCAAATTTGTCATCATAGCAGTACTTTTAAAATCTCAAGATTCCTTGATCTTAGTACCAAGCATCATAAGTGATTCATAACAATAGTTTGCATTTAAAGTCTGAATCCTTTACTGATAAATGAATGCATCAAATAGCCACTTAAGGCGTTATAAGGTATTTAATTCTACTTCATATCTGAATTCTCCAAATGCTTAACAAAGCTTCTGTAAGAGTCAAGGCTCTTGTTTTGCAAAGATTGAGTGGTTGTAAAAATCAGGTAAGAATGGCATATAGAGCATCCATGTAGATGATTTTTTTTTTCATTTATATATTTCGATTCATATGACCAAGGGATCTATAATAATGACTAGATAACATAGTCTTGTAAATATTCCTATTGAATTAGAAGCTATACAAGAACGAATTTACAGGTTAGAGAGTGCACCTTTAGGTAGATATCTATTGCTCTATAGATCCCATCTTCTGTTACCCTTGATTGTTCGGGGATAAGTTCAGCAAGATTGATGAACCTTGAGACAGATACGTTACGGTCAGTGGCTATTTCAGCTAGGTAGTTCTCCATTAGCTTCCCAACCCGCTCCATATCACTTGGTGGAGGAGAAACATACTCATCATCTGCATTGCAACCCAAACAGTTCCCATCCATTTCAAAGTCAAGGAAATTCATCAAGATTCTCTGCACTGTGTCCACATCAAATAATGTGTCCCCAGCAAAGGAATACGAAGGAATCAAGAGGTCATCCAAAACGGCCTGGCCTAATTGCATGCCCATCCTCTTCTCCAAATCAAGCCGGCAAGCAACTGTTGTCTCGAGATAAATTGCAGATCGAAGCAGCATAGAAAGAAAGCTAACAGACATTGCATTCTTTTCCCTTGGCAAAAGACTCACAATTGTTTCTAATATGACCCTCTTCTCATGCTCTAGTTCTGGCTCGATTTTCTTCCTTCCCTTCCCGAATATTTCCTACAACAAAAATTAATTTGGCTTTAGCCACAAAAAACCATATAAGTGAAACAATTTAATGTCTTTTGGGGTAGGATCTCACCAAACCTCGTAGAGATTTCTGAGCATAGAGCATTAGTATTGGACCAAGAGCATATTGTCTGAAACCTCTAGCCATCATTGCAATCAGAACTCTTTGAAAGATATCGATTCTAAGAACAGTCAAATCCTCAGCCCACCAATCAACAATAGTCTTCGATTGAGAAGCTGAAGAAGAATTTGAACCCTCATTTACACTCTCAGCTCTACTTGACATACTGAACTGGTTCTCTTTGCAGGCCATATATGCAATGGCATCTATGCACCGGCTTACTAATTTTACTCTCTCTGCTATTGGAATGAGCTTTTCTGACATATGTAAAATAGAAACTGCCCCTGCGAGGCTGTGAAGCGCCACTTCATTCAAGTAGGCGTCAGTTCTTCCTACTAAGTTTCCGACAGCATAGTCCTCAGACATCTCTAGATACTCTGCCACGCATCGAAGTGTGGCAATGTTTTCTGTGCTTATCTCAAAATTTATTCCATAACAGAATTTAGCTGCAAGTTCAAATGCTTCTGCCCCGCCTGGTACTTCAGGGAGTTCAATGACAGAAAGATCAGCATCACTAGACTCTGATACCAGCTTTCTAATGTATCCACATTTCGAGACTAATGGAAACTGCAATTGAAGTGACAAAACACTAAAATTCACTATAACTTTTGATTTAAATTGTAATTCTATAAATTCTTGTTGCCTGTCCATGATTCTTTGAAATATAAAAGTATACAGAGCAAAAAGAATACAAGTTATATCAGAGGACACTTTTCTATATGTAATTGTACTTCAACTGCCAAGTCTTATTCCCTATCATTGATTCTATAAGATAATCTGACACTTGAAACTGAAATTCAGGAGAGTTGAGATTGGATAGCACCTTATGCAAGGAAAAGGAAGCCCCTCCAACGTGAATAGTAACATCGCTTGGGATCTCCTGGGAGAAAATCCTGCAAAAAAAAAGTTGAAGACACCAACACCATCTTCAATATTTCTTTCGCCTAATGTTTTCTCCAACAATATAGGCCAAACATAAAAGAAAACAGACATAATTTCATGAACATTTAAAGAGTAAAAAATAAAATAAAATAAGAAGCAAACCATTCACTGGTTCTCTTCAGAGCAGAGGAAAGGAGTTCCTTCTTAGATGACATGTTGTTATCAGTGTTCGGTGCAGTCTTCTCTTGATTGATATCCACCATGGCAGAGACTGAGGCGCCTTTTATCATTGTCATTTCTCCATCATTTAGTGGATGATAGCAAAGCAAGAAAGAGCAGAGAAACAGTGAGATACAAATTCTGTCAAAGGTTCTGGTTAAGAATCACTCATAAACATGTCATTCTATGTACATTTTTTGTTTTCTTTCGACCCATTTTTCAAACTTTCAATAAGAGACTCAACCCAACTATTATGTAGTTATTATTATGAGGAAGGATAGAAGCTAGCTCATAATAATGCATAATTGCATATTCCATTTTTTTTTTTTTCTCTCTCTAATTACTGTAATATCCGACTTCAGCTTCACAAACTATAATCTTATGGGATATTTCCCAAATTGGCCTCCTGTTTGGCAACAAAAGGAATTATGCACTAATGAGTATATAAGGACGTACTGAAATGAATGGCAGAAGGGTATTATGAAATAGGAATGGGGGTAAAAGTTGAAGCATCGAGATGTAGATTTTAGTGTGTGGTGAGGGCTTTATGGAGATCTGGTGAAAGGATGAGATGGTTGCTTGCTTATAGGCGGCTAAAAGTATTAGTTTCCCTGTGGGATATTATTCTCACCCACAAAGGTCCCATCTTTCCTTTTCTTTTTTCCTGGCTTTTTAATCTTGCAATTTGTGTGTTTTTCTAACATGCCAAGTGCCAAGTGCCAAGTCCCAAAAATGAAAATTCAGAACAAGACAGAAAAATATTTACTTGACTGACTTGATTAATAATTACATCAATGAATCATCATATGACGGATGGTGCAATTTCCATGAGTGTCATCATCTAATTTTCACTGGCTTTTTTTTTTTTTTAGGAGTAGATACAGTTTACTTTTCAACCTTTTTAGTTTTCAACTTTTTAAAACTGAGATTTCTTTGAAAAATTGTACCTAGGCACAAGTCAAGTTTAAAAAGTTAGGCTTGAAAAGTCTTTGAAATCATAGCACCTTTTTTTTTTTAATTTTTAATTTTTATAATTTGATTGTTGGGATGAGGGATTTGAACTTTAGATGTTTCAGTTGAAAACACCATAATGTGTCAAATTTCTTGATGAAATCACCCAACTAAACGGACACCATGTGTCAATGTCTAAGAAGGGAATCGGAAGAATTATTGCCCAAATTATAGTTGTTAGTTTTTACATTAACAAACTCATGATCTTTCTCTTAAATTTTTTTAAAAGTAATAAAGAGAATGTACTAAATTGTGATCACTTGGAAAATTGTTAAAGATACCCAAGTCCTCATGCCTGTGCACTCAGTGGAACAGAACACAAGCTTCGCCCATAACATAATGTCTATTTTGTTTCGTAAATAAGAAAGGCCTTGCAATATTGTGTGACCAACAAACCCTCTCTATCAAGGATGGTAGGCTCCAAAAAAAGTAAACCAAGGGAGAGGAAACTGCCATGATCCAAATCAAGATGGATTACAAAAAAAAAAAAAAAAAAAAACATAGTTTTTGCCAAATGTGAAAATGATTAAATCACTAAATCCCACTGCTACGTAGCATTTTGGGAATAATGTGAATAACCTGTCCCACCATCACCTGCCTTTGTAAGGGGCAGCAAATTTAGAATTTAAGCGTTACTTTGGATAACTCATACAGAGCTGCAGAGGGACTGGCTGCCAACTGGTGAGACAGCGAGAGTGATAGCCTGTCTTCTGTCATAAGTTTATGTTTCTAGAATTGACACATCAAAGGCGTCAGTCGTTCACGTTATGCAATTTAGGTGTAATCTTCGTATGTTAACTGATCATGGACAAGTTATCCATCGATATCTCACTAGATACAGTGATTTCAGACCTCATTATTTGAGTGTGTACTATTCAAATAATAGGGCACCGGACACTAGTCCTACCATGGCCCCGTTAATCAAAGCTACCAACTCATTTGGCTTAGGCTTAGGGCACTTCTGCACTGTGGGGTAAGGTCTGGGATTGAAAGGTAGGTCTGCAATTTTGTTTGTGATGCAGGCCGAAAGTCACAAGAAGCAAATAAGGATTGTTTCAAGGATACATCATACATTGAATCCGCAATGAGAGTTACTAGAATCCCCCAAAATATAGAAAGACAAATTTCTGAAATTTTAAGAAACTTAATACCGAATTTCTTGGAGGGTACAATGGGCTTAAATAGAAAAAGAAGTCTTAGGGCTGCTAAGAGACACTCATAGAACCCTAAACCATTCTTAGGTAGACATGGCAAAACGGTCGGGTTGGGTCGGGTTCGGGTTGGATCAATCGGGTTTGCAGGTCAATCGGGTTGAGTCGGGTCGGGTTTACATGTATTTTTCAAACAAGTTTTTTTTTTTTTTTTTTTTTTTCAATTACAAAAACAAATCAATAATAACCTGTTTAGAGAGAATGAATAAAATCAATTAAGCAAACGAATTGCACTTAATGCCACTTGTTAATATTCTTCTAATTCTGATAGTTTTGAGCATGACAAAAATTATTTATAGTCATAAATTCATGATGGAAAAAGTCTTCAATGTGAATAGTTCACTATCAAAATGCATATAATCACAAGTTTACATCTTCAAAAAGAGATAGATCTTAGGGTAAAATACATGTTTGATCCTTAAACTTTGGGTTTAATGTCAATTTGGTCCCTAACTTTTTAAATGTGTCAATTTGGTCCCTAATTTTTTGATACTGTGTCAAAATAGTTATTCTCATTAAATGATGGATGGAAAATGACGACGTGGCTATTAGCTAAAATAAAATATTATTTTTATACAACTTAGAATGCCATGTGTACAAAGATTAAAAAAAATATATAAAAACAAAAAAGAAACTAATAACCAACTAGGAAGTGCATAAAGAAGGATTGAAAAAAAAAAAAAAAAAAGATTCAACAAAAAAAAAATACAACTTTTTATACACATATTCAATGCTTTTAACAAAAAATATATGATTTCTATACACAAATCATCAAAATGAAAATTTTCTACCTTGGTCTAGCACTTAGACTTAGATGGACATAGTCTCCTCTTGGATCATCTTCGCCATCTATCAAATCATCGTCAACGGCCACCCTCCTCTCCTGCAACCAAATTTATACCCAACCCAACAATCCTTTGAAACTCTCATCGGATATGTAGTTTTGTTTAAACAAGAGCCATTAGACAAAGAGTTCAAACTTGAGAATTAATTTCTCAAAAATAGTTGAACTCAACGTCATGGATGACGGAACTACTTGCTGAGGACATTTACTTTTTGTGAGATATGTGATAAAGGGTTCAAGTGAGATGCGAATCTAAAGCAACATAGTTCGGGTGTAGTTTTTTCCTCCCTAGAAATCCCTTCGTTTTTTTTTTTTTTTTTTTTTTCTTCAATTTGGAAATCGGAAAGAACTACAGTGGTGGATTGACATAAATCTGACCAAATTCGATTTGTATTTTTAATTGAACTTTAAGTTTTTTTTTTTTTTTTTAGGCTATGTGGCAGTATACATGGCATCTTAGGTGGCATGAAAATAATTTTGTATTTTCACCGTTAGCCACGTCAAAATTTTTCATCAATTACTTAACGGTAAAGACCATTTTAACACAATATTAAAAGGTTAGAGACCAAATTGACACATTTAAAAGGTTAAGGACTAAATTGGCATTCAATATAAAAGTTAAAGATTAAATATGTAGTTTACTCTAGATCTTAAAACAAACAAAACAAGTAAACCAGCAAAATAGCAAGTTATCGATCTTCTTAAGTGCACATGTTCCTGTTGCATTTAAAATAATAGTAAAGTTAGATTACTTAGAAAGATAAACTAAATAAAAAAAAAGATTTAAAAATAAATATAACATATTAAGTAAAGAAGAATAAGTGAATATTTTGTAAGAATTACACCTCAATCTCAATCTACTCAATGTTGGTAGTAGATTCAGCACTGCAAATATCCATACATGCAAATTGTAACTCAAGTTGGCCAATTTTATCAGTATCTTCATCTACAATGCAATATTTTAATATAACTTAATATACCATGAAAGCAAGTCAATAAAGAATTAAAATTGTATAATTATGACTATAAAAAAATTAAATTACTTCAAATCCATATAGTCAACTTTTAGTACATAATGTAGCTTCCACATTCTCAAGTAAAAGACATGATCGATACGGAGTAAGAATTTTTTTACCATTGCTAGAACTTAATTCAGAAGCAACAGTGGTTATCGGAATGCTTATGAAATCTTGTGCCATTAAAGAGAGCTCTGAAAACTGATTATAATGCTCTTTCCACCAAGAGAGAACTTCTAACTTTGAATTTTGCTTTTTGTTAAGTTTAGACTCTTTTAAATACAAGTCCAACTGAGATTTTTTTGTTTTGACACCACGACCACTTTCATAATGGTCAAATTTCTAATCATTAAAAAAAAATTGTAATAAAAAATAATATCACACAACATTACAATCATTATTATTAAAAAAATATAGCACAACATATACAAAATAAAATGCCATTCACTTGCATCATCTTCCTCACCTTCAGCTGAATCCTGAATGAGATTTTTTTTTTTTTTAACGGTTTTCTTGACTACTGATGAGTGATGACTCTTCACTTCTTGACAGCCTTGGCTGGCCCTTGTCTTGTCTCTTGTATAAGTTGTAACGTGTTGTAGGCGGATTCACATCCAGTGCAATACCTCAAATCCCAGCCACCCATTTAATCCAATGTCTTCTTATTTTGACACCTCACCAGGACACGCTGGCAATCCGTGTACTCACCCAAACTTTCATTTCAGCTTCTTATTTTTGAATTTCACTGACCCTCTCTCCCATTTTTGAATTTCACTTAAGACTCTTTCTCCTCTCTCTCAATACCTCCGAGCTCTATCCGTCACTCTCCACTCTCTCAACCCCGACTGCGCCTCCACCACTCTCTCAACATTCACGCTTGCTCTCTGCCTCTCCGTCAACCCCGTCTTCACCGCTTCCCGCATACCCACATCAGACCCATGAGCAAAAACAAAGAAAAAATGGCGGCTCACCATCAGAGATCCTGACCCCCAAACACGCACACCCTTTTTAGACCCAGATCAGAGAAAGTAAGGGTTGGGGTTTGGGGAGAATCGGGTTAGGGTTTGATGCTTTTTCATGTTAGATCTATGTAGGGATATGAGATTGAGAGAGAAAGAAAGAGAGTTTGGTCGAAGGAGACAAGAAGCCACCATCGGAGGTGGTGGTTGTGATGAAAATTATCCTTGCCGATTTGGGCGGGCTTGTTTCAGAGAGAGACCACCACTCGGTAGGGTTTTCTTTTATCTCTATTATTTTTAATAAACTCTGTTTTCTTTTATCTCTATTTTTTAATTCTGTTTTCTGTTTTTTGGTTTTTAGCTTAGGAATTGAAATCAAGTCTTATATTGCTTGCAATTTTTGTCAATTGTTTAAAAATGCTTGATACAAAAATAGTGATTGTGGAATTAAAAATGCTTTCTCTGGCATTAAAATCTACCAACGTGATACAAAAACAGTATATTAGAACTGTACATCTTTTTCTCATTGGGGCTGAATTTAGTTCTGTTCTCTCTTTTTTGGGGTTTTAGCTTAGGAATTGAAATCAAGTCTTAATTCTGTTATTATTGTTATTGTGGTTGTTGTTGTTGTTGTTGTTGTTGTTGGAACACCTGGAAAAATATTGGCTCTGGCAAGGGATAAAGATCTTGGATTGAAGAATGTGAGGCATTTTATTCTTGATGAGTGTGATAAGATGCTAGAATCACTGGGTATGGTCTTCTTATTCTTCTGCCTTTTATCCCCTTGTTTATGTGAATTAGTTCTGAAATGTGATACTTTGCAATTCTCTTGTTCTCTTTACAGTGTATTGCATTGTTTGCGATAATAATTTTCTTATTTTAAGCCTTCTGTTGTCCATGTTCTTGTATGTTTTACAGACATGAGGAGAGATGTGCAGGTGATCTTCAAGATGACTCCTCATGACAAGCAAGCTATGATGTTTTCAGCAACTCTCAGTAAAGAGATCCGCCCTGTTTGCAAACAATTTATGCAAGAGGTGTGATAAGGCATCATAAAGTTATGATATTCTTTGTATTTATAAATGTCATGTCATTGCCTTGTTGGTTGTGTCAATTGTGCGGTTTTGTGGCTTAGGTTTCAATTTGTCATGCAAGGGAATGAATTTGTAGTTGTAGTACTAGCAATATTTTTAGTTTTTCCTACTTCTAGTCTGAACTTTTCTTTGGGCGTAACCATTTCTCTTGATCCTTTTGGTTATATATGGTTGGGTGATTGTGTTTGTGGGGCCTTGGTGAGGATATTGGTTCCACTTCTTATTTCTTGGGTAGGAGCTGGATGTTTCTACTATTTGAGAGATGAGTAAGTTCAATCAATACATCGTAGTTCCATAAGGATTGACTTTTTGGATTGCCAGTTATTTGTTTATCTATTGTTTTTGAGTTTTGGTTGCTGTAGAAGATGGTATTTTGATGCACTTTATATTGACACTCGTTTTTTTCAGCCAATGGAAATTTATGTTGATGATGAGACCAAGTTGACTCTTCACGGTCTTGTACAGGGTATCTTCGATGCTTTTTTTTTTTTTTTTTTTTTTTTTTATAATTTTTGCAATATTTTTGTTTCATCAGTTGACTGTCTCTTGCTGATTCAACTAATGCACATTTTCATTGTCTCTCTGTGCAGCACTACATTTTATTGGACGAGGCAGAGAAAAACCGCAAATTGAATGACCTTCTTGATGCATTGGACTTCAATCAGGTTGTCATTTTTGTCAAGAGTGTGACCAGAGCTGCTGAGCTGAACAAGTTACTTACGAGTGGGACCAGAGCTGCTGAGTTGAACAAGTTACTTTGTTCATGATTTTTACTTTTATTTTTCATATTTTTATTGTATGGGGAAAACACTTAGATGGCTGAGTTTTTTGCTTTGTCAAGTTAAGATTAACAGACAAAATCGTGTAATATTTTCCACACAAAGGTGATATAAATATGTATTTTACTTTCTATTTGTTCCACTATTTGTTCCTTACAGACCTTGATTTGGTACATACCAGTACTTGAATGTCTCCAAAACATCTTGTCCTCCTTAAAAAAACAAGGAGGGGTGGTATAGATTTATAATAATGCTGGGATTCCAGTTATTAGTGAACGACTCAACAAAGTCAGCCACAGTTTTCAAATTTGAGCCAACAACTCCCTGATATTTAGAAGTGCTAGGGAACCAAGCTGGGTGGTAAAGTTATGCTCAAACTTGTTCCTATCATCCACCAACCTTGATGTGTTGATGGATTGTTGTAAATGATATTCTTCCAAGTCTAACATTGGTGAGGGTTGGGTTTGCAGTCCTGGAGAGGATTTTCAGGGAAGTATTTAGCTAACAAGGAGTTGGGATGGTAAACCATTCACCAAAATTACACAATTCCAAGAAGTATTTAGACCACCTGAACGTGCGCCAAGCTCCACAATTCCTCATTCTCATCCTGTGCTTTTCCTCTGTCTTTATCTCTTTCATTTTTTTTTTTCTTTTACACACGACAGAATGAGACACTCAATAGCACCAAATCTAATATGAAATTGGAAATCTCTCATTCATTCTAGCATGTACTAACAAATTTAGGGAACAAAAGTTAGGGTATGAAGAGACATTGCATTTAAAAATATTAATCACTTGCATATATAATTAATATTTAACTAGAAGTTACTCAAACATGCACTTGTACAATCTAACATATTTAACATGTTTGACTAACTTTTTTAGTTACAAAAATTATCCAAAAAATTTGCTACATGTGCAATCAGTTGTCTAAATAAGTTAGATTTGCTATCCAAGAAACTGTCCAAGGCAAAGCTGTCCACTGTGCAATATGCTACCATGTCCACTGTGCAATATACTATCAAACAAACTGTCCAAAAAATGTTATCCATCATACTGCAAAATCAATATTAGCCTGAAAATATGTCAAAAAAATCAAGTTACATTTTAAACTTGAACAAACATAAGAAAATTTCACTATAATTGAACTTACCATTTATTAGTTTTTTACATACCAAAAAAGTGTTGTGTTTCCAACATCCTTTGTGTTTCCAACATCCAAGAAGTATTTATACTTTCCAGTTTCTCGCACTAATGAAACATACAGCTTTACAGGACAATTAGTCCTTGTATCGTCTCGGTTACGAGTGCGAATCATATCTTCTTTTTCTGAACCTCGAATGCCCTGCTTTGCACATACAAATCCCCTTGATGTTATCTTTCCATCCTTCTTACTTTTATTTATGTAATTCTTTCTAACATCAAAGCCCATTTGCCTTCCATATTTTAGCCAAAATTCCCATGCATCTTCTAATGTATCAAATTCCATACCAGCTCTAGGACTCAAATCTTCATTGTCATCCATGACTCTAGGACTCAAATCTTCATTGGCATCCATGACACTATGCAATGAATTAAACAATACTCTTATAATTAACAAACAAATGTACAAAATATCAACTATTATAAAAATAGAAGAATGAATGTTTTTCATTAAAAATCAAAGCTGAAAATTTTTGTACAAATATTGTGTTTATCATATATAAGAATTACAACAAACCAATATATGATCATGAGAGATGATGACCCTAATTGGGTAGTTTCAAGCTAAATTTTTTTAAGAAACTGTTAACTGTGTATCATGACAAACTTTCAATTATCAAAATTTTCTATCCCTATGACAATTAAATTTTTATCACTATATTTTGACTGCAAACTTGAAAGGCAAAGATCAAAACACTATAGTTTAAATACAATGAGGACCTAAAAGCATAGAATTCATGAAGAAAACCAAAGGATAGAAACTTATATAGGACAAGGAAACAATGAAAAACACATTAACAATTCACAAGTGATACTTCAAATTAGAATGTAAAAGACATCAGTAAAGTTATTGAGGACGATTTGTATTCATTGATCTTTGAGAGAGAATAAAGTCATAAATGATAAGATTTTGATTTATTTTGATAAGACCTCTACTGGTGGGACAAACAGAATTACTAAAATCGTCTAAAAATCTTAAAAGACTTAAAAGGAGGTCATTTCAGGGCTAGTTGGAAGCAAAGCAATTCTGGTATCAGGGGTTCAATGTAGCCATTGAGTACTGACACTAACCTACATGGTCATTGACTCATGTACAATTTCCACCCTAACCCACAATTATTTTTGCAATATCAACACCTTAATTCAAGATTAACTTGTAATGCCCATCCCAATATCTAATACCAGTATTAAAATGCAAAATTTAGTAAAGGCCCACTTGGGTGAACATTGGTATCAAAAAGTAACTTTTTTCAACTCAAATTATATTTTGCCTAAATATTCCAATGGATAGGGAGATTTAACCAAAAATAAAAATGATGATTTTCTTTTGGCTATAAGAAATAACAAATACATATCTTGGGCAAGATTAGAAAGTCAGCTCATTAAGGAAAAGAATAAAGAGTATGCCTTTCAAAGAAGAAGAAGAAAACAAAACCCGGTATTTGAGTTGCTAAACTCACCGAGTGGAAAGGGCGAGTCCTAGATCGAGATTGAAGCGTGCATGGTGGAAAGAAGCAGAGGAGTTTGAGGTTGTTCTTCTGACTTCTATCTTTCTGTGTTCTGTTCTTGTCTTGCTCGATCTTCTTCTATGTTGGGGATGGACCCGTGGTGACTATCACAAAGGCATTTGGCTTCAGAGAGACCTCCACTCCATGAGAGTTGGGACTTGGGACAGCTTCAAACACGAGATAGAGGGAGTGTGAGTGTTAGGGGGTTTGGTTTCAAATGCTAAGTTTCAGTGTTTGGGTATGAGCTGGGTCTGCTGTGACAATGGATTGAAGGAGAGGCAGAGAATGGGTTGAAGGAGAGGCAGAGACGGCAGCTGCGCAGGGGAGAGAGGAAAAAAATTTGATTTTCTGTTTGGTTACTCAAGACTTTTACCAGAACATTGGGCGGGCTGAATACAGTGGGCGGGCTGTGAAATATTTTAAGGGTAAAATTGTCTTTTTATTATTTGGTGAGGTGTCAAAATAAGAAGACATTGGATTAAATGGGTGGTTGGGATTTGAGGTATTGCACACCGTGCAATACCCTAGGTATTGCACTGGATGTGAATCCGTTGT
The DNA here is from genome assembly GCF_001633185.2 of Quercus lobata. Classification (NCBI taxonomy): domain Eukaryota; kingdom Viridiplantae; phylum Streptophyta; class Magnoliopsida; order Fagales; family Fagaceae; genus Quercus; species Quercus lobata. The sequence goes on from NC_044909.1 coordinate 39,875,379, forward strand.
AGGCAAGGCAAGCACAGAAGCTAGGCAGCCTAGGCTAGCTAGCTCTTATGTGTACTTTTGATGATTTTTTTTTTTGCTTGGTGGTACTTTTGATGAATTAAATAGTTATTTTTTATAATATATTAATTAGTTTTGATACTCTGTGCTTTATGCACTAGTATCAAAACGTAATTAAAATATATTTTTAGTGAATATTTTTAATGGGTTGGGTTATGGGTTATACAAGAGTTGGGTCGGATTGATCTGTGAAAAAATCGCGTCAGGTTATGAGTTAATTCATTTTTGTTTCAAGTCAAAAAAATTAAGTTCGGATTAGATATTTTTTGGGTAGGGTGAGGTCAGAAAATTCTAACCCGTGTATTCTTAGGGTGGCTAAGAAAACACTCTAAACCCCTAATTCGTGTCAGACATGAAATTCGACCATAAAATATGAAAAATTATATTAAAAAAAAAAAGGCAAAATTAGGATAATTTTGAAATCAAATCCTACTGTTTCTAGGAAAAATATATACCAAAACATTCAAGAGTTTATTTTTACTTTAAAATTAAAAATTATTAACGGGAAATTAAAAAGAAATAAAAATATATATATTAGGCCCAAACAAAAGATTTTGGCTCCAAAAGCGGTGTTGGTCGTGGTCGAGGACGATGAGTTTTGCTTCCACCGTAATTACCCTTCATGTCACCAATTTTCATGCAATTTTGTCACTAGCGCCGATAATTTCTACTTACACTTTCTACTTTTGGAATTTTTATGTGTTGACTTCCAGCGTTTTCTCTGATCAAGGAAGTGTGTGCTGCATAGTCCATCAAATCCTTGCAGCTAATCTATTCTTGAGTATCTACCAATAAATCATAGGGCAAAATATCAAAGTTATTGATGATCAGATTTGCTTAAGGCTGCTGTTTACTTGTTTAGCATCTTGTTATTTTATTGAGGGTTCGAACAGCTTTGCAGACCATTTGCTCGATTCCACACATTGGATACCTTTCATCACAATAAACCAAAACTCATCTTAGCGCATAAGAACTTGGAAACTGAAAATGAATTATTAGGTGTGTCTTGTGATATTTGACTTTTTAAATGGGAGGTAGAATTGAGAGTTTGAACTCTGATCAGTGATCACTTGGTATGATATCATGATAGACTACCATTTATCCCAAAAACTTAAGTAGTTAAGTTATTAACAGAAATATAAACTTAATCGTTATTCTAACAATATTTAATCACTAAGATTCACAATCACTTGTTAATTGGATGCAGATGTTCGATCCTCATTGCAAGACATGTTAGTATTTAATCTCAACCAGCAACGCTGAAAGAGAAGGTATCCGATGAATATATAAACCTGCTGTCGAGCCTGCTCTTTATGCTATAGAATAAGAGAGAGTCAAGATTTCAATTAGTCCATACGGTGAACAATGATGGAGGTTCTAGCAAGAAACACGGGAAGAGGCGCTAAGTTCAGCAGCTGAAAGGTTCTAAAAGGAAAACAGCCTAATTTGGTGTGACCTACACTGACAAAATTTTTGACTCCCTTCACCATGGTTCCCTATGTGGGGTGATAGGCAATGGAATACAGCTTATCGGAAAATTATGTTTTGGTTGATCCCGCTTCTACCTAGCTATATTTGTAGATGTAATACATTACAAGGCCCACAATCAAGGCAATAATTTTCAAAGCACTTATGATTCTTGCTGAATTAGGATTCACTATCTTACACTGCGAAATTGTCCTCACTCCTTCGGGTAATTTCTGATCGAGGACTTGTCACCTCAGAGCAGTGTATGTCCCCTAATTTAGTTGACTTCATGAAATTGTTTAAAAGTTTCAGCCACAAAAGAATTTGGAGCGTCTCCAAAAGAGAACCATGCCAAGCAAGACCACAAATAATTGTCCTAAAGGAATCTTTGGTGTCGAAGAATTAACAGATTTGATGTTAATTTACTGGTACATCAGCCAAAAAAAGAAATGTAACTATTGCTGCAGTAACATATGGGCACTCTTGAAGAGACCCTTCAAGAATTGTTTGGTTCCATCATCTGCAGAATACGTGTACTTCACCTTCTATCCATTTGAAGACCAAATCAAATCAAAACATTGATTGCTAGAAAACAAATCATGGGATTGGTTAATAAATCAAATGATTGATTACGAGAGAAGATCGTGAGATTGAAACAAGGGAAAATTTGCCATTTAACATTATTTTTAGAACAATTTAGTTAGTTGTGAAGTTTGCAAAACTATTTTGTAAACTAGCATCTTGAGACTTTGAAACTCAATTTTAGTGAAAGAACTCGAGTTTCTAAGTCTCAAGTTGCAAGTGGTGGCAATCTGATATGGAAAAAAAAATCCACATGGAACTCAAGTCTTTAAGACTTGAGTCTCTGCCGAAGAAAATCTAGGTTTGTGCGTGTTGGGTATGAGTTTGTTCCTATTGTGAGTTCTTCTTCTCCTCAGTCTTAGTTTGCTTCGTACTCACGCTTCATGGAACTCAAGTCTTAGAGACTCGAGTTCCACGTGGATTATTTATCCATATCAACTTGGAACTCGAGTTTCTAAGACTCGATTTACCCTCACTGAACTCAAGCCTTTAAGGCTCGAGATGCTAGTTTGCTAAAATGTTTCAAAAACATGCCAACTAACTAAATTGTCACTAAAATCATGTTCAATGGAAAATTTCCCCTTGAAACAATCCGTATGCAATTTAAATTCACATTTATCATTAATTTTTGTGTGTAACCCCTATATAAATGTGGATTCCATTATAATATATTATTAAAAAAAAGAAAAAGAGAGAGAGAGAAAATGTAACTATTTAGACTCTTGTCTCGTGGATGTAGACCATAAGGATGAACCACCTAAACTCCCATGTCTTCTTTCTTCTCTTTTCTCTACACTCTTATCACAAATTACTAGATGGTACCAAAACAAGTCAATTGAGTCTTGCTTGAATCACTTCACTCGCATAGTTTTCCTATTTGTTAGCAATTTCTAAAATAATCACATTGTCAAACATCTTTTATTTTCTATCCTCTTCTTTTATATATTTTCCTAATTGAAAATATTACAACTTTTTCATGCATATTGGTAATTTTACCCATGCAATTCTCACTCCTAGTATCTTGCTTTATAACAAAGGATTTTGTCACATCCACATTATAGTGACAACTTTATAGAAGAATTTCTTGTGGATTTCACATTGAAGGAGAGTTGTTATTTTAATGGCGTTGTTATTTTCATATGTCATTGAAGCCCTTGCATTGGTTCATATCAAGTTTCCCTTTTGTTAGCTAATTTTCTAATACTACAAAAATGAGTACAAAAGTTTGGAAGACAAATAAACCTTTTGATTAAACTCTTACAAGTTTTGTATTTCATAAAACTAAAAAAAATAAAAATAAAAATAATAATGCACAACTTGAGGGGAGTGTTAAAAAGTATAATTCACACTTCATGTCAGTGAAAACCAAATAAAGAAATTGATTGTCAAAGAAAATTTGCCTATTAATTAAGGATTGATTGCTAGAGAATCTTTGGACTGAAGTTTGCTAGAGAATCTTTGGACTGAAGTAATCAATATACAGTTCAAATTGAAATTATTATTAAGTTTATGTGTAATCTCCAATATAACTTACATTGTAATTTATTATCAAAATATAAATTAGAACTCTTGTTAAGTCGATATAAGTCACAAGATCAAAGCAGGTAAATTCTCATGTCTTCCTTTTTCTTTTTCTTTTTACTTTACACTTTATCACTAACTTCTTCTTTTTCTTTTTTGGTTAACTTCTTCTTTTTCTTTTTTGGTTAATTTAATAGTTGGAAAATGAGAAATTTGAACTCTTGACATCTTTGTTGAAAAAACCATAAAGTTAAGTTACAAAAGGCAATCGAAAAAATGGACCATATAATTAATAAGCTAGGATGCTAGAATTGTGTCCTCACTTTCTTCAAGTCGCCATTTATGGCAAGTAAATAGTCCAAACACAAACAAACTGCTTGATAAGAACGGCTAAAGAAAACCCATTAATAATATTCATGACAAATCTTATAACTTAAAAGCCTTTCATATGAAAACTATAATACAAAGTTTTTTTTTTTTTTTTTTTAATAAATGAAATCAGAAAAAATTCATTGTTAAAAAAGAAAATGGTAAAATACTATTTTGGTCCCTAAATCTTATCAAAATTTTGTTTTTTGTCTCTAAACTTTAAAAATTCTATTTTCACCCTTAAAATTTGAAATAGTTTTTCTACTAATTTAGAGACAAAATTAGGAGTAAAAAAATAATTTTTTTTCAATAGTTTAGAGGTGAATTTTATTTTATTTTAAATTTTAAGGATAAAAAAGATAGAGAATAAAATATTTTCAGTAGTTCATAGACGAAAGACAAACTTTTCAATAGTTTAAAAACAAATATCAAATTTTTTAAAATTTAAGGATGAAAGTAAACTTTTGATTAAATTTGGAAACCAAAAAAATATATTATATTATCCCATAGATAAAAAAAATTATTAAAAAAAAAATCAAACGAACAAAATAAATTACAAGGACTCAAAGGAGTATATATATATGTGGGAAAATTTTGTTAAATAGCACTTGACCAAACTTATTTAGTTATGTAGCACTTTTTTGGAACTCAAATTTGTCAAACTCGTATTCCAAGTGAAACTCAAGGGACTTAGTTTAGGTCCAGTGCACTAGACCCGACCAGATGGTGACACGTGTCCAAAAGTGGACACATGTCATCATCTCAATGGGTCCAGTACTACTGGATACTAGACCTAAGCTTAACCCAAACTCGAGTTCTAAGCATTATGTTTGATCAAATTGCCATAATGCTTGAACTCAACTCGAGTTTCAAAATAAATGCAACATAACTAAATAAGTTTGACCCAATACTTTTTTCCTAAATATTTCAAAAAATTATTCTATTTGGCAAAATATGCCTACATATATGCCATGAGGAAGCACAGTCTCTTACAAACAAACAACGTTACGTCAGTAACAACCGGAAAACATACAAAAGTGAGATCATAACAATTTTTGTCCCATGACCAAACACATCTTACAAAGAAACAGAAATCTCCAACCAAACTTTGTATATATCAAAAAGATCCAAGAGAAGGAAAAAAACAAACAAACAAACAAAAAAAGCTACTTCCGACCAGAACATCCAAGAAGGAAAGGACGGCGACCCACACAAGGTGGAGAGAAAAAAGCTCGGTGTTAAGGCTGAGAGAGATTACAAAGGACCACTCCAGATCTAAAGCAAAGTAAGACCCACCAAAGGGGTAAAGATATCATCAAGGAACAGTAACATGTGGCCCCTTAAGGTGGCCAAAGGGCCAACAATGGAGCCACGGTTGTGGTGGCGGTTGGAGAAAACTCGGGTGCACCTTCACCAAGAGGAAAAGATGAGAGAATTCATTGGGTTCTTAAGGGGCTGTTTGGGTGAAAAAAATACCTCAACTTCCTAAGGTGGCATGTTTGGCACTTGTTTCTAACTTCTGATAACTCAAAAAAATTTACTTTTTGTGGGATCCATGGATTGACTTAGTGCAGCTTTTACTTTTTATTTGGCAAACCCTACTTCATATGTAATAAAACCAATTGTGGATACCATCCTTAAAAGTACTACCTCCTTGATCCAGGAGGAGTTTTCTTAGGTCCATGGCATCAAGGAAGATATAAAAGACCTGGAAAGTAAGCTCACTAGTATCCAAGGTGTGGTTGAAGATGCAGAGAACAAGCAAGTGAATGTTCGCATATGAAAGATTGGCTCAAAAAGCTCCAGGAGCTTCTTATTTATTTATTTATTTTTTCCTTCAACCCCCAATACCCAAACTCATCGAACCCAGGAGCTTTTTATTTCTTTTTTTCCTTCAACCCCTAATAACCAAACTCATTGAACCCAGAGCTTTTTTTTTTTTTTTTTCAACCCCCAATACCCAAACTCACCAAACCCAAATTAAGTTAGGAATTTTGTGGGTATATCGGTGATGAGTTGTGTAAATGCTGATGGGTTTCCTTTGTATGGGTTTGGTGCTTGTAATTTCCTCTTTGATTCATTGACAGTGAAGGTCACGGTGTACTGATGATCTGAACTGATGGAGACCCATTGCCAAAGTTTAGATGGAGAAGTCGGCCAAAACCCATTCCTCTCTTCAACTAGAGTGGCAGACCGAGATGAGAGAGAGTAGCTACCAGTGGGTATGGAGAGGCCGGCTTGGGAAGAGAAGAGAAAGAAATTAACGGAAGGGTGTTGAAGAAATTAAAAAAGGGGAAATAGGTTTGGTCTAGTATGAAGAGAGCCGTTGGGGGAGTAAAGGCTGGCATTGAAATGACTATACATTGACTGTGGGGCCCATTAGTTGAGTGAAATTACCAAAATGCCACCATAACTCTATTTCCATAACTTGAAAACACCTAAAACTTATTTCTAGTTTCCATAACTCATAAATTGAGTGATGAAAATAAAAACTCAAAACAAATCCAAACAAGTGTTTGCTCCGTGGGACCTACCAGTTTTGAGTGATGGATGATGAAAACTCAGTGATGAGTGATGAAAACACCCAAATCCAAACAGCCCCTAAAATTTCAACATGACAGGTTTGGGAGTTTCTCCTATAATACAAGGGTTAATATTTCTAAGGGTGACACTCAAATAATTCATTCTAATCTTTTATTTTAATTAGTTACAATATAGAGAGTGAAAATTTAAGGCGAAACTACATTATTGGTCCCTAAAATTTACCATGTAAATGCAATTAGTTCCTCAAGTTTCAAGTAAGTACTATTAGTCCCTCAAGTTTCAAAATTAAGCATTATTAGTTATTTTTTAACTACCGTTAGTATTATTGTCTATGTGACTAATAACAGAATGACCTAACATCCTTTTACTACAAAGTGTTTTACAAACTAACGTGTAAGTCTATATATATTGTAATAGCCACGTTGGAAAATTTGCCAGGTTAGCAACTTAGCATGTGAGTTATTATTTTTTTTATTACTTTGTTAAAAACATTTCCAAGTTCTTCGTTTATTTCCTATGACCACGCAAAGCTTCCTCTTCCTTTTCTGCCAATGGGTGTCGCTACCTCTGTCACTTCCATTGTTGCCGCCGTTAGCCACACTTCCTTCTTCTTCTTCTTTTTTGATACCAAAATAGGGAGATAAGCGTACAAATGTTTACACAACAGCTGGATTAAACCAGCAATAGTTCAAAGGCATTTGACATGCCAGTTTAGCAATTGACCAAACAGAGTTAACAACCAAATGAGGCACTAAGAACAAATCACAGCAAAGTCCATTTTGGTTCAAAAGGTCTAAATTAACTAGTTTGATCTGTTGAAGCCAATCTAAGGTCTTCCTGTGCTAAAATAGTTGGACTAAATGCTTGCTAGCTCTTAGAAACAAAATACACTGGAAACCATGATTCTTAGCCTTGATAGCAGCTTCTACCATAGCATCCAACATTGCCCCACATGTTGTTCCTACTACACTGCTATTTACACCATAAAACAAGCTATCTCCCTACCTAGTAATAGCTTCATAAGTAGAAGACCATTTGTTAGGCTTCCTGCTCCTAGCTCCAACAAGTTTAACAATCAGCTACCACTGCCCTGAGAGTTGGTTGATTAATTGGTTTGGTTGGAGTCTGCTTGGCTGACTGGTGTGGCTTGGTTGATCAAGGAAAGCCTCTTTGTACCTGCAAGCCATAGATTGAGATATTAAAATCACATTCATAGGATTAGGATGTAAACCATCATAGAGCACCATGTTCCTGTATAACCAGATATGCTAAAGAGTTGTAAAAATGGCTTGTAAGTAAGCCATTGAAGATGTCTCCCTGGATTTAAACTTGATGAGTAGTGAGGTAAGCCATTGCTGGACACTTGAACTACTAAAGTCAGCGGAATGAATAGCCAAGGTGGATCCATGCCAACAAGCTCTAGTGAAAGGGCAGAGGAGAAAGAGGTGAGTTGAGGATTCAACATCAGAATTGCACAAGGGGTAGGATGTTTGGGTTGGGATGCCTCTGTTGCTTAGATTAAGAAGGGTAGGCAATCTGTCTTGGATGAGTTTCCAAACAAATGTATTGATTTTCAAAGGTACTTTGACTCCCCAAATCAGATTCCACACACTTTGCTGGCCATGTGTATTCCAAGAAGAATGGGAATCCTACATAATAATCTCATAAGCTCTTTTGACTTTGTAATTACCATTGCCCTCATTTGAAAACTTCCAAAGCAACTTTTCTTGCACATCATGAGTTTTGGGTAAAGGAACCTGTAGAATTTGTTTGCTCAAAGGAAAAGGGTAAAAGGTTCGAACCAAATCAGCTTCCCTTGATTTGGAATTGTGGTCAATAAGGTCACCCACTATACTTGTGTGTAAACAAGGTGATCCAAGTTAACATGAGAACTAGGAAACCAGTTTTGATGATTAAGTGGAATATTAAATCCAGTTCCAATTCTCCACTGCCCCTCCCTTAGTCTAAAGTCACCCTACTTAACAATCTTCTTCCAAAACCAAGAATGATGAGATTTTGGGTATCTTCTTGTAAGGAACAGTTTGGGTAGTATTTAGCCTTATAAGTTCTTGCAAGCAAAGAGTTAGGATTTTAGTTCAGTTTCCAATATTGCTTTGCAAGTATGCATGGCTTGGTTCATGGGACCAAATTTCTTAGGGCCAAGACCTCCCTTTCTCTTAGGTTGATAGATACTTTCCCAATTCAAAAGATGGAGTTTTTTCTCACCTTGCCCATGCCCCCACCAAAAAGCTCTAATAATGGTATCCATCTTATTTCACACTTGATCAGTGACCCTAAAGCAAGAAAAGGTATATAAAGGTAAAGATCGAAGCACTTCCTTCTAATCGAAATGGCCATCGTTGTTGCCTCATCAACCAGCACAAACACCTCTCTATCGTTTGCCAATGTCCATGGATCTCCACCAGTGGCTAATCTCCACGGATCTCTATGTTTCTTTGTTTTTAAGCTTTGTTTCCAATGGATCTAAAACTATAATTAACATGAAAATGTTTAAATCCATTTCATTAGAAATCTTTAATTCTTTTTTATTTACCCCTCCTCCAACCAACATTCGTGGGGATCATCGACTGCCTTTTATTGCACAGAAGTTTAGGTGCAAGATTGCCTTATATTGCACGAATCTATGTTAGGTTACCTACCCCCAACCTTAGACTATAACAAGAAAGGATTTATGGTCAATGAATCTGAATGAAAGAGAGAGTTAATTTTATAAGATTTTGTCTGCTCAAAGGTGGATCTCTTCAACTCAATACTCACTTCACAAGATTTTTGTTGGCTTTGAGGTGCTTCGATGATTCGATTGGAGAATTGAAAGCAGCAAAGGAGAAAGGGCGGGGTTGAAGCAAATCAATTTTTGTTCCATTATAATAATTAATAATCAATTAAAAGATTATGTGGCAACCTTATAATTAAATAGTTAACATGGCATTTGACACTTAAGTCACTACATCAATTTATAATGTCACGTTACTGTTTCGTTAGACACGTAGAGAATAACATTAATGACAGATAAAAAAAAAAGACTAACAATGCTCAATTTTGAAACTTGAGAGATTAATTGTGCTCACGAGATAAACTTTATGGACCAATAATATAGTTTCACCAAAATTTAAATCCTATATATTTTTATTGAAAACACTCAGTTGAGTTATTCTAAATATTAAGGCAATTCAAAAGTATTTCTCCTTTATTGTGCTCAAAAGACATGATATGACACTTAGTAGTGTGTATATATATACTACTACTGCTACTCCTAATAACAGGATTCTCTGTTTGGGTTCTATTATCTTGCGTAATAATATATTCTCACACAAATTCTTAAACTCTCTAAAATACCCCTATGTTTTAGTTAAGTAATTTTAAATTTAAAAATACAAATTGGTCAAAAGAGTAATTTACTATTTTTAAAAAGTTCTTAAATTTTAGGCATTTTCCTTTCTCTTCTCCAATCTAATTTACCATTGTTTATTTTAAATTCAAAATTTCAAACTCTTATCAACTCAAACATAGAGAAAGATCCTAAAAATTAAGATATTATCTTTATTTCACTTTTAAACATTATTCCACATTATCTTACCTCTTTTTTAAATTTAAAAAAATAAAAGTAAAAAAACTCACAATAACTAATTAGACAAAAAAAAAAAAACAAAAAAACAAAAAACTTACGTATGTTAAGATCCTAAGAATCAAGATACTATCTCTATCTCACTTTTAAACATTATGACATTAAACCCAAAATAAATAAATAAAAAAGAACCTTATCGCATGCGCTGAGATGAGGCTAGTGCTATTTATAACAGGATTTCTCTCTCTTTGATCTGGACTTTTCTACCGGTCAAAAATACCCCATCTAGTAATTAATGACTTCTCCTACAAATATTTTTGGATTAGGGTCAATAACATCACACTATTCCCCATAATTTTTTTTTCTTGAACTGGATTTTTATGTGGTTAAAAAAATTCTTCGAGCCTATGTTTAATATGCACAAAATTGGGGACAACCTGGTAAAAATACATCTCCAACTCAATCAAAAACATTACCTACTGTAAGGTCACAATTTGATTCCCAAACCTAAAGGATGGATGAACTTAAGCCCAAAGAGCCCAATACAATAAATTTGTAAAGAGTGGGTTGGAAAACTGGGCTTTAATGAACCAAGCAACAAGTAAAGTAGATCCAGATGACAAGAAAATGAAGATAAACTAATTTAATCTAAAGAAAATCGTCCTTGGCACGATCCGAGGAGATTAATTCTTATATATTTCTACTCTAGTTTGATTACAAGTTCAAGTCTTGATTGCTACAGTGTTTTTCTTTCAATTTTTTGATCTCTTTTCCTCAGGGTCTTCTTTCTGTTTTATACTGTCTTCCTTCTCTCTTCTTTACCCTCCACGTGTAGGGTAGATTGATGGTGTTGATCCTTGTCCCATCAACCCCTTCTTGAAGTCTCTGGTAGTAGCTGTAAGGCTGAAAATTACTATTCAGATATTACTTCCACATAAATGCGGCTAGTTGGATAGGTGCAAAGCATTCAATGTGGTGGTAGCAGCTTTCTCTTTAGATATTTTAGGATTTCCCTCTATCCTGTGCTTCTATGATGCTTATCCGCATCAATAGAATCTCCTGAAACGTTGCCCTAGGTGGTAGACCACCCCGAACCTCGGCTTTGATAAGCCAAGGAGACATTCATCCTTGGACCATCCTCATGGACTTTTATAATCAAAACTAACCTCTTTACTTACTAACACGGACTCCCCTGATAATGTTCACCCCTCCTCGGATCACTTTATGTCCCAGGATTGGGCCCCTAGCCCAATATATACATAGATGTATATTGTCGGGCCTAACGCCCTTACACCCACAAAATAAGATCACTCTCCTAATAACCCATGTCTTCAAAACAACTCTACTTATCAAAAAAATAAAATCCCGGTCTACTTTGTATATTTTCTTCAAACCACGTTTCACCTTTTTTTTTTCCCTTCTCTTTTACTTTATCAAGACTTATCAGTTTCATTTTTTAATTTATGGTTTCCTTACTTCCTAATTTCATGTTTTTTGTTTTGTTTTATTTTTTAAATTTTCAGTTTCATTAATCCTTAATCTCACATTTTTCCTTCATTCCACTCATTTGTTTTACCTTCTTTTAAATTTTTAACTTTTCAAAATTTTCAACCCACTTTATTATATTATTGTTACTGAATTCTAAACTAACTAAAAATTTTCTTTTTGGTAAATTGCAAATTACACCCCTAAAGTTTGGGAGTAATTGGATTTTACACCCTGAAATTTTAAAATTTGGATTTTAACCCTTGACGTTTGAGGGTTTTTGGATTTTACCCCCTAAAGTTTGGAGGTTTTTGAATTGTACACCCTAAAGTTTCATAATTTTGGGGTGTAAAATCCAAAAACTTACAAAATTTAAGAGGTAAAATCTAAATTCTGAAACGTTAGGGTGTAAAATCAAAACACTCCAAATTTCAGGGGATAAAATCCAAATTTTGAAATTTCAGGGTGTAAAATTCAATCACCACTAAATTTTAGGGTGCAATTTGCAATTTACCCTTTTCTCTTTTTTCTCCCACTCTTTCATCTATGTACTCCTTATTCCTTATCCTTTCACTTAAAATCAGGCACTTAACTAAATAGTTTGGAATTTGGATAACTACCTCCGAAATTCCAAATTCAAAATTTAAAATTTTATAACTCTTGGAGGTTTATAACCACAATAGGATAGGATTCCCCCCCCCCCCCCCCCCACCTTTAAATAAGACTCCCCTACTAGGCTAATGGATTTAGCATTGGAAAACAAAAAGATTTCCCACACTCCTAACTCATGCGCGCCCGGTAATTGTTTTTATTTTTCTTTTGCTCTTTTGACTTACCTTAGGGTGTGTTTGTTTGGAGATGAAATAAGGTGGATTGAAAACTTTGGAGAGAAAATGGGAAGGAAATCTTTTTTGGTGGGTGTTTGGTTGGAAAACACCCGAACCCCACCAAAATGTTTTCTCTCCAAAATGGAGAGAAAACTGAGTGGGAAGAATTTAATAGGTAAATAACGAAAATGTCCATGTGCAAGTGCTTGTACAATCCGTTGCTCCTTTCTTTCTTTTTTTGGTCTGGTCTGTACGACATGTTGCCTCTTGCCCTCTTCTTTCTTTCTTTCTTTTTTCTTTTTTTTTTTCCTCTTTTGCTTTCTTTTGTAAATTTTTTTTTTGTTTTTTTTTTAGACATGAATTTTTTCTAGATATGATTTTTATTTCCCAATAAATTTGGATGATTGCTTTTTTTTTTTTTGTCACTTTTTTTTTTAATAGGACATTATTTTATAACAAAGGTATATGAGTAAATTTACACAAACACATTCCACTTTTCCACTCCCAACCAAACAAAAATGAGGGAAATTAAAATCTTTTCCATCCTTTCACTTTTCCACCCTCCCACCATTTTCTATCCTCTCACTTTTTCACTCCTCCAACCAAACAAACTCTTAGTTTAATTTTTTTGTTGTGACTCATCTAACTTGAATTTTTTTTTGAGAAACAAACACACACATACAGATGGGAGAAGGAAATGGGTTCTAACACAAAAACACACCACAACTGCACTCAAAAGCTATGATAACTTTTATTCTAGCAATTTTCTTTGTTTAGAATATAAATTTTACAAATTAATTAAGCAGGCCATTGTATATCATGTTTAAACAGTTTCCCATTTGTTTTGGGGATCAGAATCGTCATATGAGGGTTCAGGTAACAAAAATCAAATAAATCTTCAAATTTCTTCTGTTTTCTGTTTCCCATATTTTCCCATACTCAAATGGTGGCTTTAGTAATCCCATATGCATACATGAACTATAAATTCAATTTATGGAGGTTTTCTGTAGTTTTGACTATGATCATACCTCCAATCAATCCAACACTCAAAGTTTTGTCCTTTAAAAAAAAAAAAAGAGCCTATGAACACGCACAACATGCGTGTGTAAAGGCGTGTGTGTGTACATATATACACTTTAACACATACACTAACAACTAACAAGTAGCAGAGAAAGCAGTGTTCTCAAACAGAATTTGTAACATAATATTATTTATTATTATTAAAATTAGTATTATTTTCAAGTTATTTAGGCAGGGGTGGAGCTACATTGCTACCCTTCTCCCCCCCCCCCCGAATTATTTCTAAGATTTCTAGTTAGTCCAATGGATTTCTAATTGGCCTCATCAATTGTCCAAAACTTTATTGCTAGTCCACCCCAATCATTCCTAAGATTTATAGTTAGTCCAAAGGATAATAACTAATAGTTGATCTTCTCAAAGTGTGTCAAAAATTTATAATTAATCCAATGGATAATAACTCACTCTCTAGCATCATTGACAATGACAACCCATTTCTCAACATAATTTCAATTTTTTTTTTCATCTTTCTCAACTCTAGGAAGGTACCTAAGGAGTTTTGTTACAGCTGCTTCTAGTGCTAACCCATTGCTCCATTTTCTTTCTTCTCAACACAAAAACTCTCATCTCAACCAAAACTATTAGTCCTTTTTTTTTTTTTCTAGGTGCAACATCATCTTCTTGACTCTTTGCTAAAGTGAATATGCAAGGGCGCATTTTCTTCTCTCTCTCTCTCTCTCATCATTTTTCTTTTACCATTAGTATTATTTTTGTTTCTTTCTTTTACCATTATGTGCGTGTTGATATGCATATGGGTTTTTAAGATTTTGTTGTTCACTTTTTTTGTATTGCTATCTTTATTCTGTTAGGACATATGTGTTTCATAAGTTGATAGTGCAAATTCATTAAAGCTTGACAGCTGCATCTATCGAGTTTAAGAAAGCTGTTCAAAGCCCAGTGTCATCGACACCTGCTCGACAGCTTCCCGACACCTCCTATTTGTCGAGGTTTAAGATTTTCAGAATTCAAATATGATTTTCTTGGGATCCGTGAATATGTCTTTGAGCTTTCTTTTCTCCTAACCCTAGACATATAAAAGGATTGTTTTAAGGGCTGTCAAACAGTTCACAAGTTGCACAAGCATTGAGCAAACTCTGTTCAAGCAAATTGTGACCGGAGACGAAGTTCTTGCCCTAGTTCATCTTTTTCTCTTGAAGAAGTTGCTGTGTATGTGCACCGTAGGGTTTTGTGACCAAGTATCTTCTTGATCTTCATCATGTGGATGAACTGAAGAACTTTGCAACCAACAACTTTCTTAGTTAGTGATTGAAGTCACGTACTAGGATCCGCGCAATTGATTAATCACGTACTTGGGAGTCGTGCATCAGAAAGGGGAACTATTACTACAGAACAAGTCCAATTGAGTATTGGGGTAAGGGTTCAACTGTAGGTTGGTAAGGTACTTGGGATTCATTTACTTGTAACCACTTGTTGTGATAATAGTGGAATTTCGGGAGTAGTGACCTGAAAATCACCTCGTGGGGTTTTTGCCGTTAGGTTTTTCCCATTCGTAAATAAATCACCGTGTTATTTATTTTTGACTGCATAATTAGTTTATTGGTGATTTGTTTGTGCTACCATGTTTTTGCATGATAAATTGATTAATTAATAACTTGGCTAATTAATTAATTAATTTCTATCACAATGGGTCATTCAGTTTGTAGCCTATCAAGTGGTATCAGATCAAGCACACTCTGATTAGGATTTAATCTTTGCTGTGTTGATCCATTGACCCCTGTTTGTCATGGATAGAGGATAGTCATTAATCATACCTCCTTTATTTGATGGCACTAACTATGCATACTGGAAAGTACGCATGAGAGTTTTCTTGCAGTCTTTAGATGAGAAAGTATGGCAAGCTATGAAGATAGGCTGGACTAAGCTTACAGAAGCGCTAGCCGACTGGGATGATGCCAAGATTAAGGCGGAAAACTTCAACAACAGAGCATTGAATGCATTGTTCTGTACAGTCACCAATGAGGAGTTCAAGAAGATATCCTCAATTAAAACTGCCAAGGAGGCTTGGACCATCCTCTAAACAACCTATGAGGGTACAAAGGCTATAAAAGATTCAAAGTTTCAGAGGCTCACTACAAGCTTTGAAGAGATAAAAATGGAGGAGGATGAGTCTTTCGATGAGTTCTATGCCAAGCTAAAGGACATAGTGAACTCAACCTTCAATCTTGGGAAAACTATTCTTGAATCCAAGATTGTAAGGAAGGTGCTCAGATCTCTATCTGAGAGATTTCATGCCAAGATCACGGCAATAGAGGAATTAAAGGATATTGATAAGATTCCTTTGACTGAGCTGGTTGGAAACTTGCGGACCTACGAGCTAGGGTTAACAAGGATTGGTAAGATGAGTAAAGGCAAGAGCATGGACAGTGAGACAGATGAGTCTTCTGATGATGAAGATTCCAAGATGAAGTCCTATATCACCAGACAGTTCAAGAAGTTTATGAAGAATGCCAATGGAAAGGGTTTCGACAAGGATCATAGGTAATCCAGTTCTTCTCAGTTTAAAGGCCAAGACAAAGAGAAGAAGGATGCTAAGGAAGGTGGTCAGTACACTGTTCCTGTAGGACCTAAGTGCTTTGGCTGTCAAGGCTTCAGTCACATGAAAAATAAGTGTCCTACATATCTCAAGAGCATTGGGAAGAGCAAGGCACTTGCTGTTACCCTAAGTGACACCGAGCTTGTGAATGATTCCTACAATGAGGATGACGGAATCTTAAATGCCTTCACGACCACTGTTAATCCTACTGATGGGATTGTTGGAGATGTGGTTGAAGAGGAGAAATTGGTGGAATCCAAATTTGAGAAGATGGATGATCAAGATGACATCCATACAGCCTATGAAAAGCTGTACAAGCTTTCTGAGAAGCATGAGAAACTATATAGGCTAACCACCAAAAAGCTCAGTGATGTGGAACTTAATCGTAAGGAGCTTTCCATAAAGTTTGATGAGGCTAATCAGACTACTGGAGCACTAAAGTTCAAGAACAATTTCTTGGCTGAGAAGACCAAGAAGCTTGAAGCGAAACTGTTTCAAGTCAAAGCTCAATTGGAGAGGACTTCAAGTGCAAAGCTTGATGATATGCTCAGCATTCAGAAATCTGTTTCAGATCGAACAGGTTTAGGGTATGGTCTTTCTTCCTCTAATACTACTTCTACTAGTATTACTGTTTTTGTTCCTCTTGCTAGTAATGTTAAAATTGAGAACAATGAGATTAAAACTGAATTAACTAGTGAGAACATAGATAAGGGTAAATCTATCTTAGGAGCACCCTTTAAGCTTGAGAAGAAAGATGTTTAAAAACTCCAGGGCTAAGAAGATTAACTCTCAAAAGCCTAAACAAAAGAAGCAGCATCTCTGTCATCATTGTGGAGCTGTCGGTCATACTCGACCAAATTGCTACAAGTGGCTTGCCACTCAACAGAGCAACGGCATGATAGCATCTGGGAACTAGAATCAGCTTCAATCCTCTCTTACTCCCCTTGGAGATCTTCTCAAAGCCCTCATGTTCCTTTCGAACTTGAACGGTTTTTCTCCCTCACCGTCGGTTTAAGGGTTTAATCAAAGGAAAGGTTCTTCCAAGGTGTGGAAGGAAAATGGCTCCAAGTGATTTTGTCACTTTTCCTCTCTCTCTCTCTCTCTCTCT
>NC_044909.1:39893555-39931079 GCF_001633185.2 Quercus lobata
GATATTTTTGCATTAAGAGGTACCTGCCACAGCCAATAGGCCAGAAATCTCTTCAATTACTGGACCAGAATTTCGTAATGCAGTTCATTTTTCACTGCTAGACGAGCTTCTGTCATTTTGGGGGGCATTTATTGAAACAGGTGATTGCTTATGAATAATGATTTGCAAGGAAGTCATGATGAGGTTAACTGTTTTTGAGATCATAGATATAATAATACCTTTTTACTGTTCCAAATTGACAATTTAAAGTCTCTTCTTGTATACTTTTCGTAGGATTGATCGATTGTGTGTATATATATTGAGAGAATCAATTATTACTTTATTATGAGTGAATTTTGCAAGTGTTGCTAAGTGACGATGGACGTGGTAGGTAGGGTTTGGGTTCTCTCGAGTTTTCAAAATTGAGAGAGAGAGAGATTCTGTAATTCAAGCCATGGATTACTTGATTTAGGTGTGGGAGGGGGATTCATCTTAACTTAGTGAAGCCCTAATGGACCTTAGCTCCCCATTGTGGAAAATGTAACATGCTGAAGACCATAGTTGTTGCCACTTGGTGTGTTTCTTTATTTAAGAGAAGCTAATTCAACAGCCTTAGTCCAATGGGCTTTTAGGTGTAATAAGATGGGCCCTATTTCTATATCTGACCTTCCATTCTCAATCCGATTAGCAGAAGAGGGAGATGGTAATAGGCCCGGTCGCTTTTTTGTGTTTGCCGTCGTGCTTATGTTGTATTGTTACGGTTGATCAATCAAGCCTGTTAATTTAGACACCAAAGAGACTGCACCAAAAAAATAAAAAGGAAAGGAGAAGGTGGTAAATAGGTATGTGCATAGCACATACATGGTCGCGTCAAGTTTCAATTGCGGCTTGAATTGTAGACTTAAACCAAGTCCAACTCGATCCTAAATCAGGCTTGAAATTTCAACCTAGGATCCTAGACCCAACCGAGGCTCAAAATCCCAAAGTCCCAACCCAAACTAGCTCAGTTTTGGGTTAAGCTTGCACTTCTTCTAAATGAAGACTACATATATAAAAGAATCATTTATTTATAGGGCCAATTGGCTGGTGTAACATGAGAAATTATTAATTTCAAATTAATCCCTCTAATAATACTACAAGAGAGCTGCCAAATACTCAGGCAAAACAAAATTTAGAAATACAAGCAGATTGCAGGTACAAATATTTAATCATTTTGTTCTTCATCCCTGATCCACTTTGTAGCCACCCATTTTACACCCTTGATCACAGGGCAGCTGCCATGAAGTGACATCTGCCAAAGTTTTCAATTTATGAATTCTACTAGAAGCCAACAAACAGCAGGTATAATTCATGCAATTATGAATGTAAACAATAGTGTTAAGGCCCTAGTAATTGGTTTTAATAGCTACAAAATTTAACAGCGCTTTTAATATAAGGTTTTCATATCCATCAAGCTACTATGTGTCCAACAATTGATTATGCTTCACCATAAAAAAGAAAAAGTAAGATTTGAACCCACAAATGATGATGCTACACCTAGTGGGTTTTGAACCTGAAACCTCACCCTCCCTATAGTTTTAAAAGTTATAAATTATATCCTGAGGTTTTAAACTATTACAAATTCAAAATTATAGTTTCCTTAGTTTCAAATCAAACACCAAACTTTAGTTTCAAATCAAACACTCACTTTTGAAATCGTATTAATTTAAAACCCCAATCAAATTCAAAAATCAAACCCCCACATCAAAACAAAAGTGTCCAGGGTTTAAATTGATATGAATACAAGTGTCTAGGGTTCGATTTGAAACTAGTAAAATCATAAGATTGTAATAGTCTTAAACCTTAGGGTTTAATTTGAAACATTTAAAACTATAGGGTTCAATTTGAAACCACCCCTAAAATATAACTTAAAATGTAATTTACCCAATAATTAATTAAAGGTTTTGGGAATCTGGAGAAGGTTTCTAACTGTAGACATTTGCAAGAATCTACGTATGTAAAGGCAACATAAGAGGAAAAGTTTGAAAGTAGCCACAATTTGGCAGAATGAGGTATTCTACAAACTTTTTAGTAGTTTAAAATTCAGCTAATCTCTATTGATAAGGATGATTTTCCTGATTAAGAAACAATGGACTGTCTAATGGTAATGGTGCTAATGATAATGATGTTACTGACCGGATCAATTGTAGCATTTGGAAACATTGAATAAAATAGAAGTCCATCTCCTTTCCGTGGCTTCACTTTCAAACCAATACAGTCTTTGAAATCATAGCTTCCGTCCATATTTAAGCCATTCTGCATGTCAGAGCACAGGATATAAACATTAACCCCCAAAAGGGGAGAAATACGAAAAATCATGCATACAATAATTAACAATAAGGACAAAATTTCATTCCCCCCCACCCCCACTCTAAAAAAAAACTAAAAAGAGACAACAGAGGTCTTGATCTTACCTCAAATGGGAACATAGTTTCCCCTCCCTTGTCAACATCAGATAAATACAACAAGAAAGAAGCCATCTGTATGAGGGTTAAGATAAATGTTACAATTCTTTAGAATCATAAACACCTTAATATTTATATCAAGTAATTCATATTCAAAAGATCAAGATGTGATCAACACTTACCATACTTTATCCAAACACATGTTTCTGTAGTTATAGTAAGTAAATTTAAAAGAAGAAGAAGAACTGGAACAAAGCATGTCAAATGTAACAAGCAATGAAGAAACACTGAATATATGAAACTAAACACAATTGTGAGCGTATGATGTTCATTTGGTTTAAACATGTAAAACACAGTTTTATTAATTAAATAAAAATTTACTGATAAAGCAGATCATTAAGGTTGTCAAGTGTATGAAGCCAAGATTTATAAACTCACAGCTAATTCATGTGATTGGAGATGAAAGTTCTGTTGTCAGTAAAACCTAAACTTAACGTCCTAGTGATTTAAAGTTCTATCTGAATAAATTTATAATTTAATTTCTCCCATTTTTATGGAAATTAAAGTGCAAAATATTCTATTCTTGCAATTTTCTTTCTTTCCAAAGAAACAAAACATACATTCTGTTTGAGAAAGAAATATGTTAATTTTAGAAAAATAATGAGAAGAGCTGTTCCTTGTTACATAAATCCTAGAGGATGGATGTCTCATTGTCCAGCAGGTCACATGGAGCAAATCCCATAATTTTTTTCTTCCCCTCAAACTCTCTTTCAGAAGACAATCATGTAAAATGATGCAGCATCACCACCTTTGCTGTCAGCCCAAAACTGAAATGCAATTTCCTTCTACTTACATATTATAGAGTATAACATGGAAATTTGCTTATAATTTTTTTCAATCTAACACGGAAATTTGCTTAAGAAACAAATAATGACAGACAAAAACCTATGCTTTTTGCTTAGAATGTACCCTTTGGCTCTTCTGTGGGCCATACTCAGCAGGATTGAATGCATCATAATGAGATTTATACAACTGCCCAATCTCATAGCGCAAGATGTTGAATGCCTGAAACATGGTGATATCCTCAGACAATTTTAAAATTGCCCTGAAATAAAAGGTTAACTACTTCAACGAAAAAAGAGAAACACGGAATTTAAATATAAGAATTTCCTAGGTAAGGAAATTTAGATCATTCATACATTTGTATATAAGATAAAAGAAGATAATAGCAAAAGCATAGAAGATAATATCAGTATTCCAGCCCTGGTGATTTTGAACAAGTTAGTGATAGCTTGCATTGGATCAGAATACACTATTGAAATTGGAAACAAAAAAGAAAGTCAGGAGATTTTCATTTAAATGATTCAGATATGTTCCAATCTTATTCATGAACTAAGTCAATTTCATTTACCATAAAAACCTGCCATATCTTTTTCTTGCTACCAAAAGAGAGAGAGAGAGAGAGAGAGGGTAGAGTAGAAACTGAAAATATGAGGACAACATAAGAAACTCTTTTCAGGTACTATAAAATTGGGTAGTTCATTTCTACTATAAATTCAGTGGGAGAGAGGTAATAAAGAGGGGTGGTTTGGGGGGGCGCGCAGGAAGAAAGAGAGTGAGAGATCTCAAAGATATCAATATCATTGGGGCAACACAGTGATGTAATGAGTTGTACATCTGCAAGTTTCGCTGAGAATCAATATAATTGGATGGTTCAAAAAAAGAACTTAAAAGGTACAATGTGAGATGCATAAGGAACCAATATCTGCAACTAAATTTGCCACTAAGTGCAGGGTAGCATCAAGAAATCTTCTTCTCCATGGCAAGGAAAAGAATAGGGAAAAGAATAGAGAAAAGAAGAAAAGAAAGCATTGTCCATGCTTCCATGGATACATTGTGTTAGCATTTTTGTCTTTATCTTCAAAAACTCTTCGTTAGTCACAATTATCAGAAGATATTCCTGCAACAAACTGTCATATCTTTTACTTCGAATTTTTTAATAAGTAAAAGTTTCATTAAATGAATATTTCACTTTGAATTTATAGATAAACATTAACAAAAATTGGTTATCATAAAATATAAAAACCTCAGGCCAATCAAATTGAAAACCACACACAATATTTTTGTCTTCTAACCAAGAGAGATGGAAAGAGAGTAATGATGATGACGATGATAATACAATGACTAGTACCTCTCCATGGATCCTGGGAAGCATTGTTGCCCTCGCAATTTTTCCCTCAATGAAGTCCAAGGTTTTGTCTTCAGAAGCACTAATAAACACGCCAGAACTGTTCGAAAGCAAGCATTAGCTATCAATAGAATTTCTCATCAACATAATCACTCTTGTTCTTAAAATTGATAAACTTCTAATGCCCATGTACACTAATTTAATTACCAGTACAACAAAAATTATATTTAATTGTATAGTAAACCAGCCGATGATGATGATGATGATAATCTCATGATTATTATAAATAATAATACTAAAAAGGAAAAGGAAAAGAAAAAGAAAAAAGTTGCAATTAGCAGTGCTTCAATATTAAAGAGAAGAAGTTTCAAGATAATTACTTAAATTTCATTAATTTATTCATTGAGAAGAAGAGAGAAAAGTTAAAAACATAAAATTAAACCACTGACCCTACTTATTTACTATATTTATTATCTCAATCACCCTTTAATTATAATATCAATAAAATGGTCATCTTGAAATGCCTAATAATCTAATATAAAAATGAAAGTATGGTAACAGTACATATTATAATTAAAAAAAACTGCCTCAGACTTCACACGCACACAAAGGAACACAGAGAAGGTACCTTGTTCTAATTCCCTGGGTGTTATCTGCAGTTTCTCCTGGTCTTAAAGCCACTGTCGACGGTCTAAGTCGCGGCTCGGCCAATTTTATTATGCTTTCACACTGTTCTGCTGTTGCAAAATTTGGAAAATATAGAGCCCTTGGTCTCCAGCTCAATACCTATTCATAGTTACAAATAAATTATTTAAAAAAAAAAAAAAACCAAAAAAGTACAAATTAATTTTTGGTTTTATTTTTTTATTTTTTTATTCTATGATCACATTCAAAACCATAAAAATGCATCACAGAAAGAATCAGATTAAAATTCTAATCCAACTGAACTACTTTTAAAACTAAAATAGAAAGAGCATAAAATCGAGTACCTGAAAGGGAATTGAAGTGATAGAATCGTCACCGGTCTCTCCAGAGTTCAACAAATTGTAGTGGCTCTCCTCCTCGTTGACCGAATCGAGTAGCCTCGACCTTGGCCTAGCACCAGAACTGTCCGGCACAGAGACCAGAGAGAAGAAAGTGGAGGCGTAGAAGCCAGCGAGGAAGAAGAAGGAGCATAAGAGAATGACAGACGGTAACCCTAGCTTGTTCGCTTTCAGGATCAGGCTCAGGTTCCAATTTCCTTTCCCGGTTTTCCCTTTCATATTAGTATCCAGTATGATTAATTCAAAAACGCGAAGCTCTGTTTATTTTTAGTATTGGTTTCTGTTTTCTTTCTCTTTGAGACCGTTTTAACTTATATATATGTTGGTTTTGGCGTTGGGGGTTGGTGGGTCACAACTCTGAGTGTTAGAGAAAGAGAGACAGTGAATTAAAGAGAAGATATCATCATGGCAACTGTTGTACAACACGGCGGGAATCTTCTTCGACAACGGGATTCAATGACTTTTCTTTTATGACTTTTTTTTTTTTGTTGGTAAACGTTCTTTTATGAGTTATGACTATTACCAAACTTTGTTGGATTTTCATTGCCATTTTAAACAGGAGTGAAATGTATAATAAGTCTACAGTATTTTCACAACACATTTTAATTTAACTTCACTTTTTTTTTATCACTAATCACGTAGAATAATTTACTATTTAAAATTTTTTATGAAAATATTGTAAATATAAGATTTTTCATATATTCATGAGAGTATTATTATGAGAAGTCATTTTATAATACTTTCACAATAAATCATAGGTGATTAGTTATTATTGGCTTAAATTTGAACTTACCATTTAGATTACTTTTTTGCCCAATAACCTACCATTTAAAATTTGTTGTGAAAATATTGTAAAAATATTATCTATGTTCATAATATTTTTACGACATTTTCTCAACAAATTTTAAGTAACAAATTGTTATTAACAGTTATTAATGAGCTAAAACTAATTTAAATAGTAGGTTTAAATTAAAACAAATAATAATTTACTAGCTACAATAGTTTGAAAATGAAATTGAAAACCCGTTTGGTTTCCTCTTTTTGAAAAAACGCGGATAAGCTAATTGGCTCATCCGCTCACAGAGTCATATAATAGTCATAGCCCGCCCACAGAATAATTTGGGTTTTAGTATTTGGTAGTTTATTTATTTCTTATCTGTTGTATTGAGTCTACCCTGAGTATAATGAGTCAATGGCGTGTCGTTTTGGTTGGGATCACAAAATTTAGAAATTTCCAGTCACTTTCACATTTTATTACCAAATAAATCTTACCAATAAGTCAGTCCACCGCCACCACCGGAATAACCCGGAAGTTAACTTATTGAATAAAATAAAATAGAAATTTTTATCATCCTTTCTTCTTTTTTTCTTTAGGATCAGTTAAACTAATTATTAAAAGTTACCCGATCCTAGTCGAATCCAACGGCTGCTTCTGTGTATGAACTATCCGTTTTATTTTTTAATAAATGACAAGTGCTTAACATGCAAGTGCGTTTTATTTTGTCAATGACTAGTGCAGCTTAACATGCAAGTGGTTATGCCATGCATGTGGGCCATGTGTCTTTCCTTAGATAATCAGTTACTTGTATTTCATCAAAGAGATGAATGTTCTACTCACTTGACACAGATCTAGTAATTTTTTTTAAAAATAAATACAATAAGATTTTAAATTTATCACTTCCATTTTATAAGAATTTTTTTATCATCAATCCAAAATATCAATTGATTTTTTTTTTATGTAAATAAGATTTAAAATATAATTTTTTTTATAAGAGTCATAATCTTTTTATTCATCAACTAAAAAAGATCTTATAAAAATATTATGAACGCAACGCTATAATGTATGATTATGAATACCAGAGCTGTTTGAAAATGAAATTGAAAGCACATTTAAGTTTCCTCTTTATGAAAAAAACCCAATCTCATTAGCACATTCACTCAGAATCATATGGTCATAGCTTGCCCACAGAATATCCACAGATCTACAAGTATAAGTGTTTGTGAAGTGTGGGGGATAAGGGTCGGGGTTCAAGTCTTCAGGAGGGAATTTCACATACATATACACTTAAATTAAGCTAGAGTAGAATTCTATCTTGTAAAAAAAAAAAACAATATACATACATACATAGATATATATATATTTATATATATATATATATATATAGAGGGTAACCTGAGTGTAATGAGTCAATGACGTACCCTTTTGGTTGGATCACCAAATTTATAAATTTCAAGTCGCCTTAATGACTTGCACATTTATAAAAAAGAAATCTAGCCCACAGGATAAGACTTGGAATAACTCGAAGTTTACCTATTGCACATTTATGCTTTTTATTTACTTATATAAATAAATAAATAAAATTAGATAGAGTTTTAACTTATGACATCTATTTTTTATAATTATGTTATTTATTAATAGACTAAGATACCAAGCGGTTTTTTGTGTATGTGAGAATTAAACCTCATATCTCTTATTTAATCATCAAATACTTTACCAATTGAGTAAACTGGAACCCACTATTTATTTATATTTGCACAACCCTCATTAAGCATAGTTATAAAAACTGTACCAAACCACTTGTTAAATTGTGAACCAAAGCATTTTCTGGAATAGTTTGATGTAAAATATACTGAATATGCAATGACTCATTATCAAACCAAGTTAAACCGAAAAATTGCACAAATTAATCTTTTTAACTCGTGGATAAAAAAAATAAAAAATAAAAAATCCTATCGTGTACATTTACTAAACTACTAAAGATTGAAAAAATTAATCTAATAAAGACATAAAGCGATAAAGATTAAAGATTAAAGAGATAAGGTAAAAGTTGTGCCATGAGATGAGAGTTGAGACTAAGGAGATAAAGAGATAGTGATAAAATTATAGCAGGTGATAAAAAGATGAACTTATAAAAAAAAAATATAAAATAATAATAATAATAATAATAATAATAATAATAATAAATGAAAGAACTTCTACACTAAAATAGTCAAAATTTGCTGGACTAAAAGTTAGAAAGCAATCCTACAGCCTACTCCAACATCTCACAAATGTGTAATCTCTAGGATTTAATGATCAAACTAAAATTTTATTTTGAATTTCTATGAAATATGTTGTTTCAAGACTTTTAGATTATATAACTTAGTTATTGGATGATTTATATGGATGATGTGTTTTTTTTTTCTTTAACTTATGTCATATGATTTAATAATTTATTATTATAATTTATTAATTGATCTAAATGGAGTATTTTTATTTTATTTTAGTTGGTTTTTTTATAATTATAAAATATATTATTTAATTAATAAATAAACCTATACAATTCAACCAATGAATCACTAGTTGAACCAATGAACCAGTGAACCAACTCTTCAACAGGATCTATCTTTGATACAGTTTTTATAACTATGTCGAAATGTCGTTAAATTAATAGCCTCCAACACAAAGTCACATTATTATTATTCCCATAAAAAAAGTCACTTATTATTGGTTTAGAAAAAGAAATTTATAAAGAAGAATTTAGATTTCAATCTTTTATTTTAAATTTTAATTGACTTTAATATGGTAAAAATACTACCGCGTACCCTTGGTACAATGGTCACTTCACAAATATAAATGTTTGTGGAGTGTGGGGGGACAAGGGCCGGAGTTCTAATCTTTAAAAAAGAGTTTCACATTTTCTAAACCATTGGATTTAAGTAGATCCAACGGTCAAAAAAATGCACTCATTAATACTGATATTTTGATAAGGATTTCATTTATTATCCTTACTTATAACATTCCATACCTATCTCTAATCCCAAAAATAGGTATATTTTTCTCTTTGCTCTCTCTTTCTCATCCACTACACGTTTCTCTCTCCTCCATTGCTCTTCCACCTCCATTTTCATAAGGTTCCACCTTCACAGCCACATAGAATTTGATAAAAAAAAAATCTAAGACAACAAAGTCTATTGACAACTACTGATTCATTAGAACCGAAGCATGTAGCAATTATTTTGATACATTATCATGTGGAATGGTACGGAGGATGTAGATTGTAGAAGCATCTTTGATTCCTAACAAGAAGCACTATCATAATAGCGGTTATATCATAATTTTACAAGAAGTATCCTAGAAGCTTCTTGGTTTTTGTTCTTGACAATAGACATCTCTGATTCCTAACATTACAACTACCGTATCCAAACATAAATAGGGAATCTGAATATGAAATAAAGAATTTTTCCTTTAAAAGTTGGATACAAATACAAATATATAATCCGATAAACTTTGACTGAAATCAGTAACATTTATTTTATTTTAAAATGTTACCAGATTCTTATCGAGATATATCAAATCTATTATTCAACTGTTAAGGCTCTTTTTCTTTGTCTTTTTGGTTGATGAGTTTGATTGTTTTCCTGTTCGTAACTACGATTTTGTGTTTCTCAATTTGCTGAACTATATATAGTAATATTATTGGACTATAAACCACACTGAATATCTTCTTTTTTTTTCTTTTTTCTTTTTTCTTTCTTGTTTTTGAAGGTGGTAGGTAGTCCTTTCTATTATGTCATCAAAAAGCTTATCAAGTTTTCCTTTTTGCAACTTTCTTGTAAAAAGATGTGCCTCGGAATAATTATTCAGTTATATTAATTTGTCTTGGTTCATTCAAAAAAACATTAATATTATTCAATTACAAAAGTCAAATCATTACCATTATTATTATGGTTGCTTGCTTATCATTTAGTGTGGCATGACATGAATATGATTGCCTATGGTTACCCAACTTTATTTTCTGTTTTTTCATTAGCTGGTAGTGTTAAGTTCTCTATTTAAGTTTTTGTGAGATGCTCCATTCTAGACTATTGATTGTCCAGTGTAGTACTAGATTTAAGCTAATACCATGTATCAGAAATGTCTATAGCCTGGAGTGATGCTTCTATATCCTCCGTACTATTCCACATGATAATGTATCAAAATAATTACTACATGCTTCGGTTCTAATGAATCAGTAGTTGTCACTAGACTTTGTTGTCTCAGATTTTTTGTATCAGATTCTATGTGGCTGTGGAGGTGGAAGAGCAATGGAGGAGAGAAAAACGTGTAGTAGATGAGAATGAGAGAGTAGAGAGAAAAATATACCTATTTTTGGGATTAGAGATATGTATGAAATATTATCAATAAAGATAATAAATGAGATCCTTACCAGAATATCAGCATTAATGAGTGCATTTTTTTGACCGTTGGATCTACTTAAATCCAATGGTTTAGAAAATATATAACTCTAAACCAAATATAACTTGAACCCATCTCTAAAAATATGGTATAAAATGACTTTATTTTTTTTTATTTTTTTTATTGTTATTGTAAAACTTGTAAAAGGATTTGAGCTTTATTAATACTTGGATTTGAAATGAGTAAGTGTAAGATATTATTTCAAATTAATCTATAATATTGTGGATCAAAATTTTCAAAATTAACATCATCATGTGATGTTAAATCTATATTTTCAAATCTCTTGATTTTAAATCCTCAAATCCAAACTTCTTCCTACAAAGTAATGTATCTAACATAAGCTTTGACAATCGTTCTTCGTACAAAGTAATAAATCGATAGAATTAGTTTGTATGCCAGCTTATGGTATATGCATGGTTTTAAA
This sequence comes from Quercus lobata, assembly GCF_001633185.2. Taxonomy (NCBI): domain Eukaryota; kingdom Viridiplantae; phylum Streptophyta; class Magnoliopsida; order Fagales; family Fagaceae; genus Quercus; species Quercus lobata. The sequence continues at coordinate 39,904,852 of NC_044909.1, forward strand.
AACCGGACCACCCGGTCCGACCAATTCAACCGAGAATCAGATACCAATCTGGTCTGGTAAAAATGCCCAAAATCTGTCAAAATCAGACAAAACCAAAAGCTAATCCAGTTTTACCCCGATCCGGTTTTTAAAACCATGGGTGTATACCTACACACCTAGGCTTTATGATCAAAATAAAACTATAAATTCGTCCAAAAAAAGAAAAAAGAAAATAAAACCATAAAAGGCAGAAAAAGAAGAACAGAGCCGAATTTGCTCAGAAGCTCAATTTTACTTCCGGATCTAGCCACAGTCTAAATCCCCAAAAAGTTGCTACCTTCGCTGTTGAAACTCGAGTGGGAGATTAGTGACCACGCACCAGAAGCTAGAAATGTATACATTTGTCATCATATGACTAATGGGGGACACGCAATATCCACAGCTTAAAAAGGAGCTTGTCTGGTAGGGTGCCGATATAATTTACTCTTGAGAATGGTGGACAAGCGTTGACGAGGGCCAGGTTATCCTAATCATATAATCAGATTCAATTTAGCTTGCCTTTATTTTCATTACTCGTGGGGGTGGGGGTGGGGGTGGGGGGGGGAGTGTAATTTGAACGTGCACAATCATAATTACAGACTAATAAACGTAAGATGCGTGAATGCAATAATAATAATAATAATAATAATAATAATGATGATGATGATGATGATGATGATTTGCTTTATTGCTTATAATTAAAAGTTTCAATTAACCAATGGTATCTTTAAGATATTCGTTAATAAATCATTTTAAAGATATTTTGATACCATTTTAATAAGAAGGATTTTACTAATTTTCATTTTTGGAAAAATTTTTCTCGAGAATTGAAAAAGTAATGATAATTTTTTCAATTTTTAAGAAAATGTTTCTAAAAATAGAAAGTTTAATGTATGCCCTAAGGGCACACATTAACCAGACCCTAATAAGAAATATAAAAAGTTATTAAAAAAAAGATTTTTTTTGTTAGAAATAAAATCTGATTGGAATGTGTAAAGTTTGGACAATGAAATAATTGCTTGAGATATGTAAAGTCTATAAGGGATATCCCCATAATTGTACACATTATTGCAATCTTATCTCATAAACTCTACAAGCGTCCTAAGGTTTATATGTATGTGTGTGCACGTGTGTTTAGCGAATATTGTGCACGTGTGTTTAGCGAATATTTGTGTGTGTGTGTGTGTGTGGGGGGGGGGAGGGGGGGATTGCTTAAGAGAGATATCAAAAAGATTGTGGATTGTATAAAAAAAAAAAGAGAAAATTACACCTTACTCACATATGATTTATCTCAAATTTAACTTTCTCACCCGTAGTTTCATTTTTGACATTTTACCCACATGTGCCAACCTCATATTCTGTCGTTACTCTAATAAGTTTCTTATCAAAAACACAACCCATGAAAGATCAAGCACGCCTCTCTCAAAAAAACACACTCCCATGCCTACAGTGCTCACTAGACGATGATCTAAAGGCTACAATGCATCTTTCCTGAGAGATTGGACCGAGACCCAGTTGGGGTTAGATCATGCAACTACATTGAGGAAGAACAAGGCAGAGTCTGGGTTCATCTCCATCAAATAGTATTTTTGATGGTATCGACCCATCTCCTTATTTCTGGTGAGTTCCTGACATTTGAGAGCTTCGAGTTTGGTTTTCTTTTACTTTAATATGCTCTATTTATCTGATTCTAGGTAGATTTTTGAAATATAGGGTTTTTTTTTTTTTTTTTTAAATTGTTCGAATCTGAGTTTTTGTAACGCACAAACTTTTTTTCTGCAGTGTCGGGTTTTGTGTTTTTTTCTTTACTTTGTTCAAAAGGGCTGCACTTGGGTTTGTCTAATATTATTTGTTTTGTGCCTTTTTCTACATTCCCTTTCCATGGTTTTATCTCCCAAAAAGCAGAACAAAAGCTTTTAAGAATATTGTCTTTTTCTTTGTTGTGGTTTGTGTGGACCACATGATACTTGCCCAATTGGTTGCTTGAAATATAAGACATTTAGGTCTAAGCCAAGTACATCTTCAACCTCATTATCTGAACTCTAAAGCAAATGGAATTGGACCTTATAATATACGCACAACTGTAGCCTCTAGATCATCGTCTGGTGAGCACTGTAGGCGTGGAAGTATTTTTTTTTTTAGAGAGGCGTGTTTGATCCTTCGTGGGTTGTGTTTTTGATAAGAAACTTGTTAGAGTAACGGCAGAATATGAGGTGGGTAACGGAATGGTAATGAAGTGAAGCACAGGTGAGTAAAGTGTCAAAAATGAAACCACAGGTAGGTAAATTAAATTTGGGACAAACCATAAAGTGTAATTCCCAAAAAAAAAAAAGATTGTGGATGACTACTTGAGTTGAATACAAGAGTTTATCAATATATATTTTTTGTTTTCTTCTCACTTAGTTTTATATATAATCTCTTATTTCACAACATTTTTTTCTTGAAAAGTTTCTACTTATTTTTCCTAAACCAATGCTCTTGGAGCATTCATTAACGTTTCCCTATATTTAAAGCCAAAACTAAAAAAAAAAAAAAAAATCCAATTAGATTCCAAATTACAGTTTAATTTTGTGTCATTTGTGAATTCAATTTCTTAATTTTGATTCAAGTATTTACTACACATTGCAAAAGTCGAGGGCCACAATACTATAACTCATTCATCTATTGATTTGGTATTTGATAGTTTTATTAATTTTGAAAGACATTTATTTATGGCAATCGTATGTAGCCTTTGAATCATATTATTAATTTTTGAATAATGCTAGATGTATGGATAGGATTTGAGTCCTAAGCCTAAAAGTTAAAAGGATTTAGGCCCAAAGAACCGAATACAATGAATTTGTAGAGAGAGGGTTGGAAAACTAGGCTATAATGAGTTGGATAACAATTATAATGGATCCAAATGACAATAAGGTAAAGACATATTGGTTTTCTTTAATGAAAATAGTCATCGGTACAGTCCGAGGAGATCAGTTTCTATATATATTTCTTGAAGTTGATTATAAGTACAGTTCTTATTGCTCTAGTATTTCTTTCTCAATTTTTCAATTCCCTTCTCTCAGTGCCTCCCTTCTATTTTATACTATCTTTTCCCTTTCATCTCTGCCCTCCATGTGTAGGTTAGATTGCTGGTCTTGATCCATGTCACATCAGCGGGAGTAGCTGTAAGGCTGATAATTACTGTTCAAGTATCACTTCCTCATTAATGTGGTCAGAGAGTTAGCTGCAGAGCATTCAATGTGGTGGTAGAAACTTTCCCTTGGATATTTTCTAGCTCCCATTTGTCCTATACATCCATAATGCATATCTTTATCGATAGAATTTCCTGGAATATCACAATGAATAACAAAACACACTTTCTGACCTTTGCCTCATTTAGCTAAGGAGATGTTCCTCCTCGGCTTACCCTCTCCTGACTTCTCATTTGTAGCTTGCTTAGGGAGTTCTGAGTCTTACATCCTTATTACTGTTTATCTATCTTTGGACCACAAAGTGTCCTCGGACAAGGCCCAAGGTCCAACATATATTCTTGGGCCCCTTATCCCTACACTAGGGATACAAACTATTTTACAATAAATTTTATAAATTGCTGATGTGGTGAGTGATTATTGGTAAATAAAAAAAGTGATATTAATGGTGGGCCTAGATGAAAACTAATAAGAAGTTAGTCACATCAACATTTTGTAAAAATGTTGTAAAATAGGTCGTGGCTGTAGCATTCCTCTTAATTTTTACTCATTAACCATGTATCACCCATCCAACCAAAGAATACTAATCAAACTAATACGGTGATACCAATCAAAATGAGCCATACCATGCAAATAATACTTCCATCCATTGAATATGATAATGCTCGGTTTTAAACTTCATAACTACTTGTACCAAGGAGATTCTAGCCTTTTGCCCTTAATTTTTAAAAAATTTAGCAATATGCCCCTGTTTCGAAGCTATATAGGGATATGCCCCTGTTTTGATACTCGATTAACTTAAAATCAAGTTTCAAAGAAATACTCGATTCATAGAAAATCGATTTACGCCGAATAAAACTAAAAAAAAAAAAAAGAAAAAAAAGCATGGAACTCGATTTTAGGGAAGTCGAGTTCCAAAACGTCACTATAGGGCTTAAAAACGCCACTATAGGGCCCCTTGAACCTGGTATGGGGACTTATAAAAAATTTTTGCAGGAAAACGCCGCTATAGGGCCCTAAAACGTCACTATAGGGCTTAAAAAACGCCACTATAGGGCTCCTAGAACAGAACGATTACACTTACAAAATTTTTTTGCAGGAAAACGCCGCTATAGGACTTTAAAACGTCACTACAGGGCCTAAAAACGCCACTATAGGGTACCCTGAATATGGGCCAATCACACTTTTAAAAAATTTGCAGGAAAACGCTGCTATAAGACTTTAAAACGTCACTATAGGGATTAAAAACGCGACTATAGGGCTTCCTGAATATGGGGTGATTATACTTATAAAAATTTTTTTCGCATGGAACTCGATTTCCTGAAACTCGAGTTCCATACAATTTTTTTTTTTTTTTTTTTTTTTTTTTTTTTTTTTTTTTAAGTTTGATCGGGCATAACTCGATTTTCTACAAATCGAGTATCAAAACAGGGGCACGCTCCTATATAGTTTGCAAGCAGGGGCATATTGCCAATTTTTTTAAAAATTAAGGGTAAAGGGCCAGAATCTCCCTTGTACCAACTATTGTGAAAATGATGCTAGAAAACAATCTAAGCACATAATTAGATTAAGTTGAATGATAATAGTTTGTGTATCTTAATTCCACAAATTTGCATATGTTTGTCTTATCTTTGGAAATAAAAAAGAATTCCCTTGCACTTCATATTATACTATATTTATTAAAGTGAAAATTGAGATAAAGTTCAATTAAACATCCAAATTGAATTCTAATTTTATTCCGATTTTGTGCCAAGTATCCTTCCAATTTCCCTTTAATTTGATGCCATATGTTTTTGGATTTAAATTTAGTTTCAATTTTGTGCCAAATCATTATATACCTAACTACGTGTCAAATGTCTTTACATATAGATTCATGAATCTTAAGTAAAAAAATTATAAATTGCTCAATTAAAATTTATTATAAATCAATGTAACACTTTTTTTTTTTTTTTGAGTTTTAACCTATGACGTCCATTCTTAATAATACATTTTTTTCATTAGACTAAGATACCAAACGGTTTTTTGGTATAGACGGGATCTATGTAACACTTTGAATGTGTAAAACTTCTAACATATTTAAAACTATTTTAAGTCCTTAAAATTACTTCAAGCCCATTCTATTTAAATCTCATTTGAAACCATTTATGATCCACTTAATATAACCAAATTTTCTTACAAAAAATTATTATTAGTTCAAATATAAACTTCAACAAAATCTTTTATTAAGTTCTAAAAAATTAGTTGTTCATATCATATTTTAAGTATGTAAACATGAAATAATTTTATTGTACTACAATAACAAAAATTAAGTTAAGAAGTGAAAGAATATTTTATATTTTTCAAAAATAAAATGATCAATGATGACAATTAACATATTCTATCAAATAAAATCTTTGCAAAGGTTTTTTAAAAAGTTGACAAAAGACAAAAATAATCACCAGTAGCATTCAACCTAAGCAGGTATTTTAATATGCATATATTTATGATTTTTTTAAAAATATATCAATGCATGTATATAAAGTTACAAGCTAGTGAGTATAAATTGTAATTAAACATTAATGCGAATTTGAGTTTTTGGGCGTGAGTCCCTCCTGTATGTTCAAATTCTCTGCGCAAGAGACCCGTCCATTCTTATAAGCCATAAGGACTACAAGCCAGTTTGCAAGACCTCCCATAAAGCCCAAACTAGGTGATGAAAAATTCAAATACCCTCCAAGTCAAAACTTCCACAATTTTTCCTTTGGGTTTTCATGAAAGAGACTTAAGCCCAAATAATAATTTTGGGCTTTGGGAATTTGTATCAACATGATGTAAGCTCATATACCCTCATTTTTGTCTAGCGGGCTGCCTTGATCAGGCCTTTTCTGTTTAGTTATACATTTAATTTCGGTCATGACCAATTATTTACCCACAATCCCACCCGTTTGTGCTAGCGGGGACTGCGAGAGGCAATACCGTTTCGTCTAGTCTTGAGTTTGTGTTGGATATAAAAAATTAGTACAAAACAATTTTTTTTAATCATCTTGTTAGAGATATATATTAGACATATTAGCCCAATGTAATAGGCCCAAGCCCATTCCTGCTTGTACTAGTAATCTAGGGTTTAGTCGCCTATATATACTCATGTTAGGGTTCATTGTAACATAGGAAGTTATTGTACTACACTCTCATATAATAAAGATGTAGCCCTTAAGGGATTCCTCCGTGGATGTAGGCCGTCAAGGCTGAACCACGTAACCCTCGTGTTCTCAGTGTTCCTCTGCTATGCTTCCCCTTCCGCATCTACTCTAGCATACATAACATGGTATAACACATCTCGATGCTAATATTTAACATGGTATCAGAGCCAGGTTTCGTTCTTGGCATCAAACAAACATCTCTACACAACAAAGAAGATTCTCACGTGCACATCACCATCAGAAGTCACATATGCTTGTCTGCTGGATCTAGACTCCACGGCATCTCGCAGCCGCCACGGCTCACTGCTGTGTCCAAGATCCACAAACTCAAGCAAAGCCGTGACTTAACTTTTCAGATCTGTGCACATCAAGCCTTCGCCTGTCGAAACCAACACCACAGACGTGCTCCTCGGCCTCTCGTGAGGAAAACCCAGAAATTCGGTCTCCCGAAGCCCTGCCACGCGCCTCCACGCGCCACAGAAGCCTCCAGAAAATTCCCACGCGCCGCCTCAGATTCATCACTTTCAGATCGTCTTCTTGGTACACGCGCCACCATGAAGGCCTCCTCGTCCACCGATCTACTTCGCCTAAGAATCTGGTGGTCATACGACGCTGCACGCGCCACCACGCGCTAGCGCAGTTTCTAGCGACTTCTCCACGCGCCGCCGATTTCACAGGGTCAGTTTCTTCTTGGTACACGCGCCGCCATGACGGCCTCGCAGCTCGCCGATCTGCCAAACCACCGAAGTCCGAGCATCAATCTCCCTCGCACGCGCCTCCACGTGCCTTCGGAAGTTCCAGACACGCGCCGGAGGAATAGAACACGCGCCGAAGAGCTGCTGCTATGACTTGTGACGTCATCGGATGACGTCACCTATCCACGTCATCATGCCACGTCAGCCCTAGTCCACGTCATCATGCCACGTCAGCCCTAGTCCACGTCAGCGACACGTCATCAGCCACGTCAGCAGTGTCGTCTCGTCAGCACCACGTCGTTGACCCGGACCGACCCGACCCGGACCACCCGGATCTGACCCGTGAGCACTTTGACTGTTGACTTTGACTCTGGACCAGTTGACTTTGACTTTCTGCGTTGACCTTTGACCAAAAGTCAAAATTTCCAAAAGGGCCTATCTTGCTCAGTTTTTCGCGTAAATTCCGATTTTGGCCTCCGTTTCTTCATTTGAAACTCCGAAATTGGATATTTGGCACATTTTTTATTGTGGTTTCTTCAAAGGCATTTTACAAGGCATCTTCAAGTGATCTTCTCATGTTTATCCAACCTCAAGTCTTCATCAAGCTTCCGCCTTGAGTTTGAGGGAGGGTGTTAGAGATATATATTAGACATATTAGCCCAATGTAATAGGCCCAAGCCCATTCCTGCTTGTACTAGTAATCTAGGGTTTAGTCGCCTATATATACTCATGTTAGGGTTCATTGTAACATAGGAAGTTATTGTACTACACTCTCATATAATAAAGATGTAGCCCTTAAGGGATTCCTCCGTGGATGTAATGATATCTGAGAATAGTTCATTAAGAACCTAGGATGCACACACAGAAATACAGTCACATATATTATAAGTATAGATATGATACGGCAATACATGTAATTTTTAAAAAATTATAATATAATAGGACAAAAAAAACTCATATACGGCACTTGTACAACACCCCAAATGAAGTGTTTCTACATTCTAACTAAAAAATCTATATATATATATATATATTTTAGCAAGAGGACTGGGAAGGATTCCTCTAGTGTACTAGTTATCGTGACTAAGGTAAACACTAGGCCAGCCAAAATAAAAATATTAAATGGTATAATATTGATAAAAATTAAACAAAATATAATAGAACCTTATCCATTTTCTTTTTTTCTTTTTTTTTTTTGGGTGAAAAACCTATTTCATTATAATAGTCGGTATCAAACTAACAAAATTACCATCCATTTGAAAAGTCCATTGGATTCTCAAAAAAAAAAAAAAAAAAAAATGAAAAGTCCATTGGCATTGGTCACTCACTCTCAGGCTCCCAGCACGTGCAAACCATCAGGACAATACCCGAATTTGCGTGTAAGAGAACAGCCGATGCGTTGCAAAAGCAAGCCCGCGCCTTCCTTTTTCAAACCACAAAAAATTATGCACAACGACCACAACATTTGGATCATCTAAGCCCATCAAGTGAATGGTATAGAACAAAAACAAGTGCACAGTTCTAAGCTTGTACACATAACCATCTAAATAGACCCCCACGATGAAATGGCAACCCCTGATTGGTGACTTGTTTTGTCACCGTGGCCCAAAGAGTGGTCCACTTAATCAAGCAACAAAAATCATTTTGTATCCATTATTCCCCTCCACGTAAAATAATTCATGGTTCCTGAAATAAACAACCCCTTAGCCTCTAACTGTTGAGCCTAAGATTCTACATCCTCCAAATTTAACCAAGAATTGAAAATTAGTTCAGAATATTACCTGTGCTGCACCTATCTTAGTTCAGATTCTGGGCATAAATGCTCAAGCTAAATGTGTATTGCTCTCTGATTCCCAGTTCAAGCCAAGTCAAGCTTGGGAGCAGCTATGGTTCATTGATCCTTCAGTATCACAGGTCATTGAAACCATGTCAGGGAATTTCTGTTAAAGCCTTGAAAGATGAAACAGGTGGAGAAAGAAGCGGATTCCCTAGTCGGAATTGGGACCCTGGGTCAGAAATCGAGGTTCCTTTTGAACAAAGGCCGGTATGTTTACACTGTAAAACTACATACTTGTTACCAGAAAAAAAAAAGAGCATATGCCTGTTACAGTAAGTGGTTTCCTCAATGGTCCTTGCATGTTACAGACAAAATAGGCATACCTCATTTTTTTCTAATTCAAGTTGCAAGAATTATATGGCCACACTAACCCTTTAAACCGTTGTGCAAACCTGTAATATAGTTTCTGTACAGGAGTTAGGATCAAGTTCTCTTCCAAATTGGAGGAATATCTCCCAACCCATTAGGTGGCAATTCATAAAATCATCTACATATATTAAATCACAAGAATCATTATTTTAAAAAGTCACATGACTTATTATATAAGTCTTGTGACTAAAGTACGTGTAGATGTTCGTTTGAGACTTTGAGCTGCCAATTAGTGGGTTGGAGGAATTTACTTGGAGGTAAACTCCGTCCGTCAGTACAACAAATTAAGTCTATCTAATTGCTCACTAATATGAAACCATATAGAAAAGGGAATGAACAAGGCTTATAAAAGCATGATTAGTGGGTGGAGTGCGTCTTTGGTAGAGGAAACTTATTCAAAAGATTCAGCCCATATCATGAGTTGTATGCAATATATCATAATCAATTCGTATACTTAAAAGTAATTTGCTTCCATTATAGGTGAACGAGTACTCGTCACTAAAAGATGGAGTCCTATATTCATGGGGTGAACTTGGTCCTGGGCCCTTTTTCCTTCGTCTTGGAGGCCTCTGGTTAGTAACTTTCACAGTTCTAGGAGTGCCAATTGCAGCTGCAAGCTTTAATCCTGCAAGAGTAAGATTATATATCTACAAGAAAACTGTCACAAAAACCAAGCACCTTATATTTTGAAAGCACAAAGACAAATAACAGCATAGTTTCACACCATGGGAATAAATGTACAATCCAGCAAGAGATATTTTAATTGTTGAAAAAAGATTTCTGCTAAAATCTATGTTTACATTTAAATATTCCAACCATGCAGGATCCACTAAGATTTGTGTTAGCTGCCGGAACAGGAACTCTTTTCCTTGTGTCATTGATTGTCTTAAGAATATACCTGGTATCCTCTTCTTCTTTTTCATGTTACAGTCATTTCGTTTCTAGTGTGTATGGGTGAAAGTTAGCAGCAAGCACTTAAAAGAGCTTATTTTTAGAGGACAGTTACAAATGCCATGTATTAATGATGATATAAATACATTAGAATTGTCTGTTGCATTCTGAGTTTCTGAGAACAATAAAAAGTAGGTCTGGGAAGTCTAAGAATTCAGTACTCTGCACTACTCAACTAGGAGGACCTTGTGGCAATACAGATTATAGACATCCATACCCTGAGCATTCACAATACTTCTTAATAGCTGTCAAGTTAAAATAAAATAAAATAAATCATAATTCATTCAATAATATTCTTAATGCATATTGCAGGGATGGAGTTATGTTGGTGACAGACTTCTATCAGCAGTGATACCTTATGAAGAGAGTGGATGGTATGATGGACAAATGTGGGTAAAGCCACCCGAGGTTAGAACTTTCTGAGTCTCTTTCTTTCTTTCTTTCTTGTGAGGAGACAAGAGAGATCATTAGAAACAGGAGAATGCTATAATGCCACTTCTGTTCCTTGATTCTGGGCATCTGCAACAAGGATGAGTTTCTGCTACAGAATATTTAATTGCCAGGAAACGATAAAAAATGAATTAGTCAACCTCTTAAGAGTCCTTTGACTGAAAAATAAGTTTTTGACTAAAAGATGTTAGGACATATATGGATCATGTTAAGAACATACGTTATTTAGAATTGGCTAATCCCTTGACAAAATGCACTATACTTGTAATTGGGTAAATCTAGGATGTATTTAATACTTTAAGAACAAGAGTTCAAGTTTAAGTATTGAAGCCAGTGGGACCTTAAATTCACCCAATGAAATTTTTGCCTTGGAGGTTTTCCACATTCGTAAACAAATCACCATGTCAAATTTAATTTCCGTTGCACTTAGTTATTTGGTGATTTGTTTGTGCTACCGCGCGTTATTGCATGTTAATTTAATTAATTAATTAACTTGGCTAATTAATTGATTAATTTATCACAAGGGGTCAATACATTTTTGACCTATCAAAAGACAGGCTAGATAGGTTTAATACATGATTACAAAAGAGCCAAATAATCACACAAGGATGTGACAGAAGTGTTTAAGATCTTTCTACATTGAGAAATTCTAAGGATTTTGATTTTGCATTGCTGAAGATGAATTTCCATTGCTTAACATTAAAGTTCAATATTTCATAAGATTTCTGCCATGTAAGTTTATGTGCATGCACGCCTGGAATTTCCTACTTGATGAGCAGGATCATTAGAGACAGCAAAAATATTTAGATTACAGAACATCCCCATCCCGAGCAAGTAACCACAGTTGGAATCCACAGAAGTGTCAACAGACCATATTAAGCAATTTAAAGTTCTTAAGTAGAAAAATGATGTAGGGCCAGGTAAAAGGGAATATTTAATGCATGGAAACCCAGATATGTGCATCTATTGGTGTTACTTGCACTAGAACATCCCATTTTACCAACTTGTTTCAATTGGTACAATCCAGATGGCAACAAACAGCTCTGGAATGAATCAAAATGGATGGTCTAAATCAAGTGTATAATCTTAAACCATGTCTAAAATAAAAACAATTGGATTTTTAGTCAATTTTAAGACTTTCAAGTTTCAACTATAATCATTCAAGAGATGCCTATTGATTGAGCAGTCTGGTTGATAGCAAGATGGAATGAGTATGGTAAAGAGGTCATAGGATTCATTTTCATTCTGCTTAGTAGAATCATAAAGAGAACTAGTTCAGAAATCATATGTCATATCCTGCTACTGAAAACTAGTAGTTTGTTTTTTCTTACCATGCAGATCCTGGCTCGTGATAGACTGCTGGGCTCTTACAAGGTATTAAATCCTGGGATTTTTATTTTGGAAAGCAATTATTACTATAATTCCTGAACAAGTCACGGTGCAAAACTAGACTACTTGCAGTGAAACACTACATTCACACACACACAGTGTAATTCAAGGACATATATGTAAGTATGGTAGGCAACACAGTGGTGTGAACTACAGTTATATGATTTTATTTTATTTTTACGGAATAAGAAGTTCATATGGAAAATTAATGCCTCTAGGTTAAGCCAGTCATCAAATTTCTGAAACAGACACTAGTCGGAACAGGGGCATTACTTGTCACAGCAGCATTGCTTTTCACCTTCGCTAAACCTGTGGAGGATTTCCTTCAAACCACCTTTGGCACAAAACAAAACCCATCAGACATTCCAGCTTCAAAGATCAGCACAAAGTTCAACTTAAGGTATAAACACAATAGGCATTCCATCATTGGCATTAATTATGGAAGTAACATACTTCCATTATTCCTTACAAAGTTTCTTGTAAATCTTGTAGGAAAGAGGAGTTGCTTAAATTGCCAGGCGAAGTGGTGGCTAACGATGATCTAGCAGCAGCAGCTGCTGAGGCTGCTGATGGAAGACCAGTCTATTGCAGAGATAGGTTTTATCGTGCATTAGCAGGTGGACAGTACTGCAGATGGGAGGATCTACTTAAATAATGAGTAGAAAGGAGGCACAAATCATATAAAGTCTCATATTATAACTGTGCCCTGCAATTTCTATTTCCTGGATGTTAATTTTTAAAATTTTATCCGATTATTTCAAGGAAACATTTACATTGTTTAAAAATCAGAAGCATAACCATAGGGTTGAAGAAGTAAATGGCGGACAAGATTTTGAAACATAAGCACTGTTATGATTAATAGTACTGATCGTTATTTGTCTAATATACAACTTGCCTATACATTTAATTCATGAATGGAGAAAAGACAACATAACCCAGGCTTTCAAACAAGCACTTCAGCTTATTATGATAAAGAAAAATACAAAATAGACATGGAAATAGCAGGCAAACCTAAATAGATATAACAGAGCTCTAGCTAAATATCACTGTATCCTTCAAATATTAGCCTCCACCAGATAGATAATGACCTACCAGAAAAAAAAGTTTGATTCTCTTCTCATTCTCCACATTAACCGAGCTGATTTTCCAAGAAATTAGATCTCTTATGATGCCTAAACTGCAATGCCTGAACAGGTACATTCCTTACCCAAGGAATCCTATCAGCAAAAATAAAGATAACAATTTCCTGTATATATCCCAAATATCATCTTCATGAGTGCTAACACAAGATACTGGATGATAAACTGTGCAGAAATCACTACCAGTGAAACTTAAGCTTTCTTTGACCTCAAAACGAACCGTTCTCCCATGGCAGACAGCTGAACTGTTTATAGTGTCAGAAAGCTGCTTCTAGTAATGTCAGGAGATTCTGAAAGTTGTTCTTCAATTATATTTCATCTCCCAAGGCTCCTTTGTTAACAACAATAGCAGGGTACAAAATTATTCCTTTTGCATAAATAGCAGTCAGTGCAACTCTGCTTCCTGAAACTCTTGTGCAATTGAATATGAATGCTAATCAACAGATAGTCATCTCAGATCAGAAATGAAGCATTTATAGCATCAGAAGGCTATGTGGTATCCATCCTAAACAATTTTCTTGCACCAACTGAGAATTCTATACAGCTGCCCTTCAACAGCATCCCTGACCATTGATTTCCTTCTTTGGGCATCTTCAAGATCTAGAGTTCTATATGCAAGAGAAAACAAATACATTGCTGGATGGAGCCTCCTGCACATGTACAAATGAATTACAGTGAGTACACTTCAAAATTTCAAGTATCTTTGACAAGGGCAATAATAAATCAGGGGCAATAAATGCCTATGTCCATGGAAACTTTATTGAATCCCCCCCCAAAAAAAAAAAAAAATCATATCCAGTGCATAAGACTCCTGTGGGGTCTAGGAGAGGTGGTTGGTAGACAGCCTTACCCCCAATTTTTGAGAGGCTTATTCTTTTTTCCTTTCTTTTTTCTTTTTCTTTTTTTGGATAGGTAAATATGGGGAGGGGCCTTGTTTGGTATAAACCCCAATGTACCACTGAAATATCCCCCAAACCCCAAGAGAGGCTGATTCTTAGACTCGAACCCAGGACAACTGCTTGGACGGAGGGCACTTGCCATCTCACCAAGGTCCAATCTCTTGAATACAACCAAATTAAATTTATTACCATATTTTTCAATACTTTCTAAAATTCTCACTCTATATGTCTGGTTGTTATCCTATAAAAGTCAAAATTGATTCCAAACAAGTTTAGAAGCAAAACATCTGCCCTGGACAATTAAATGGTTGACAAAAACATGCAAAACAGAGAAAAACTCAAGATTTTGTTAAGGCTACATGTTATGAACTTACTTGTCAAACTCTTCACCTGCATCAAATCCGTCCCAATGCCTTTGTGATAGGACTGTGTGGCCTTTCTTATCTCTGCCGAATGTTTCAACATACCAACCACCAATGTCATGCATGGCACTGCGAGGCTCGAACAGCCAAAATCTGTTGAAGTAAGCAAGTTTAAATGATCAAGGATATTACTTAGGATTTCTTTGAAGAGATTTCATTTGGTAAGTGCAAGAATTGGAATAACACATGATATTCAAAAATATTTATTTTGCTGATGGCATACAGATATGAACCTCAAATTGAGAACAATTAGCAGTTTGATTTATTTTGGCCTTGTCCTTAATGTCATGCACTCTCAATTACAGAAGAAGGAAGCATTATACCATTTCAAGAAGGTATAATGAAACTAAACTTGATGTGTATCTAACTATTTATCTAAAGTGGCTGCTAACAAAACCAGCCCAAACGAAGAAACAAAGACTCAGCACAGTCCAAGCCAAATTCACCATATTGGCCTCCAAAATCATTGTCAACAGCAAGGTAATATTAACAACGCTCGGAGCTAATGATCACAATAGAAACAATAATGTTGCTTGGTTGTCATAAAATTTGGAAAACTAAAACTAAAACACATGGTAAGTTTTGGCTGGTAACATCAACCTTAAGAAAATGAAGAAATAATAAGGAACAAAGAACAATTATGCATGAACTAAATCATAAGATGATATTGCACAGAAGACAGAAACTATTAAAGATTATGAAAGTCCTTCAGTGAAACCTATGACAAAAAATCTCACAGGCATAAAAATAATAGGGGAATGGGAGTAAAGCATATATCTTTTAGCCAGCTCCAAAAATTGGATCAAAAATAAGTTTGGTTGAGTAGTGAGTCCAGTGATAGGAATTTAAGAAATGTCAGCTTACTTGCTTGGGGGTAAACGGGCTCTACTGCATCTACATTCACACACAGAAACTTCTTCTCCCACTCCAAACCAGTGCATGTGTTTAACCTGAAATTTTTTTTTCTTTTTTCTTTTTAGAGGACCAAAATAAATAATATACTACGATATAAAAATAGGCAATAGATTGCCAATTCATTTGACATAGTGCTCATCTGGCACAATATATTTACAAATTTCAATTATAAAAGCAAATGTGGATATTAAGTTAGTCCAAAATTTATTAAAGCATGAATTTATCTAAACATAATGAGAACAAGAGATGTCCCTAGTATGAGGGATCACTAGACTAGCCAGCAAGATAATGGTGGATAAATTGTACACTCATGCCAAACATTCTCTTGGAATAAAAGAAGTCAATGAGAAAAAGAAAAAGGCACTCAAAATCAACAATGTTGCAGGAAAAGTTTGTAAACAAGTGTAACAAAAAAGATGTTATGCATGGTCCTCAAAGTTCAAAGCATTTTTCTCAATCAAAAACCTGTAAATGAACAAAAAATAAATTTTTTTAATCACACATACATAACAAAAGCTTTTGTACAAGTAATCCTTTTTGATTGTTCACAAATGATTCTTCACAATTTGCATGAAGCAATTAACTATTTACCCAAAAAGAAAAAGTTGCATCCTTCAATGATACGAATCAATACAGGTAAGGAGCAACTAGCTCGAAATTAATACTTTCAACACTATTTATCTGCAGAAAAGATCATTGGAAACCCAAGTATTTGTCTCCACTAGAGGCTATCAGAGCACCGAAAGATAGTTCTTATTGTCAACGATGCCAAAACCCAGTAAAGTTGTAGAAAAAGTCATGTTCAATCAGCTGCAAATGATTCACAATAGGCACTGCACAGCATATGCAAGAAAGCATTCATGCAGGGACCAAATCCCCTTTGCTCTTATCAAATATGAAACAACAATGAGAAAATTGCAAAATCAAATCAAAAATTAAAAATTGAGAAGCATGTAAAGTTAAAAGCATAAGAACCAAAGGGAACCAGTTTTACAAACCAGCAATGTTCTATGTTTCATAAGCACATGGGTTTTTGTACCACTGCTATCATAGACAAAGCAAGACCCTTCTTCTGGGCCAGCCCCTAGTCCAGTTATGGTTCCCAATGGAATCCTTGTTCCAACTGCACCACAAGAAAACTGATCTATAGAGGACCCTTCACAAATATGCATGGATGGATCTTCTTGTGAACTAAGAAATACATGTATCTGGTCTTGAGCATCTTCATTGTGTACCCCATTGCAATAGCTTTTAGGAGGGAGTCTAGTAGCCACAGCAACCAGCCTCCCAAATATATGTAATTCTAGATCTTTATATGCATCTGATGTGTGATCTGTAACATTCTGAGATTCCATCAAAGGAGTTCCAAAATCGTCCACATTATCCGATTTCATGTGGATGCTCATATCCTCAAATGTAGGACGCATGCCTGAACCCATAGATGCAAATGAAGTTAATTTTTCATTGCTGGAAAAAGATAATTTGGGAAGTTTATTGACCAAGCAGACCATCCCAAAAAGATCACGCCCTGAAACCAAGTGCAGAACCTCAGGAGTTTCATAAACAGATCTCTCCTCAGCTTCAAAGCGGTCAGGAAGAAGATCCATTGAATCAATTATAGGGCCATAGTACGCTGCATTTATGGCAGAATAAAAATCCCTTTCAAGCTCATCAAAATAGCCTGTTCCAACAACCACCTTCTTATTTGACACTATATCATTTATAGCAAATCTATACCACCTTAACCATTCAACAACTTCCATTTGCTTAAATGTCGTCACATCATGGGGCTTATATGTGGATATTCTTGTTCCTTGTTGTGAATGTTTCTGCATAAGCCTTCTCTGAGATATCAGATACCTGTCATAATGGGTCCTCTTCTCAGAATCCGAAAGAATCTGCAATCCATTATTGATTATTCTGTGAAGTCAGAATACCCTGTAATGTTAAAGCATATCACTAAACTGAACATTACCATCACCCACTATAAATGCACATTACAGCATAAAGGGTATTTTAGCTTAGAGGTTCATCGACCTACATAAGCACAGTACCGTTGCCCACAGAAATGTGTCTTGACCATGTAAACATCTTACCGACATGAAAATGAATTCCATCACAAGAAGATTCTTTCAACTATATAAAAAATACAGAAGCCAAAGGGGACAAAAAACCAGACATAATAAAAATCTTTGGAAAATAAAAATCCAGCATCTCATTCTGGCTCACATTGTATAAAACAATAGATAAATACATGTCAGTGTCACACCAAAGTTAGAATCAAAATACATGTCAGTGTCACACCAGACCACAATTTTGTTATGACAATGCATTTTAAAAAAGGCAAAGTTTGCATCAAGTCATAACTGAATACAACACAAACATTAGATGTTTTGTTGAAATCCCAGTCAAGCTCTAATGATAAAGTAAAATAATTGATTTCTGAAGAATAGTTGATTCGAACAATATTTTCCTCGTTTAGTAATACTGCGTAATGACCAGCCTTTTGGCTTTAGTTTTCTAGTGAATTTGGGAGTTACGTATTCGCGTGTGTGTAATACATTAAGATACTTGAGTTTCCTCACAAATCATAATCTTAACATGCATTTTGACTTTAGTTTCCTAGTGCATTTGTATTAGACAAGCTATCTAAATTGCAACATTCATGTATGTTAGAGTTCACCAATTTCAAGCTGAACATTCAGTCCCCTAAAATACTTGGTACCTATAAGGTACTACTCTTTGTCAATCAATTTTCAACTTCATAAGCCAAGAAATTAAACAATTCAATTTTACTCTGATAAATTCAAATTCAGCTACATGTAACAGAGAAACTCAAATAATAAACAAATATGATCAGTGCATTAAATAGGAGTAATGCGATTAGAATAGTAGAGCAGTGGGCACAGCACCTCATAGGCCGCGAGAATTTCCACAAACCGCTGAGAAGCAGAGAAATCGTTCTTCGACTCAGCGAGGTCCGGATGAGTTTCTTTAGCGAGTTTGTGAAACGAGGCTTTGATTTCGGCGAATGAGCTGGTCTGTGAAACTCCTAAGAGGTCGTACGCGTTGTCTCCGGGGAACTCGGTCCCAGCCGACTCAGTGCCGCTACTGAACCACCGAGTTCTACGACTCGGATACAAGCAGTTTTTAGCTTTGCTGTGGTTTATTTGAACTGAAATTTGATAAATTTGCCGCCGGAGATAGTGTGCAACAAGAGAAGTCATTTCTTTTTATCTTCCAAAACAAAAGAAGGAAAAGGAAATTTTAGAAATGATGCAGAGCTGAGAATTGAGGTTGGGTGGGCCGGTGGGGGAAGAATTGAGTTGAGCTCGTGGTACGATCACCGATGAGTGCACGGAATTTGGGAGGCTTCGCGCCATGAGCAGAGCCACGTGGAACTCAGCGTTTTTCCTAGCTTTTGAAAGGTTTTTACAACCCAATATGAAGCAGTAGGTTGAGTAACATAAACTTTTTCACAATTTTATTACAAATTTGTTACGTGGCAATATGCGAGACAATCCATAATTTTACTATTTATAAGTGACCACGTAGTAAAATTGTGAAAAAAATTGTGTCCTTATATTTACTCAATCTGAAATTATTGTGTTGAGAAATTTTCAACCTTATCCAACTAACCAATTACACGTGTTGAAACTAGAAACTAACTCGGCCCAATTTAAGTAAGTCAAGTTGGATTGAGTTGGTTTTTTTAGAAAATGAATTGAGTTGGATTGGGTTGGGAAGGTGGATTTTTTGTTTTTTTTTTTTTTTTGAGAGAATGGATTTTTTGTTTTTAAAATCATATTATATTTTACTTTTTTTTTAATATATATAAAAAAATCATATTTTTACTAGTCGGCCCAACCGAAGGGGTCACAGGTGATTTTTGATGGGTTGAATGGGTAATTAATGGGTTTATCTTTTTTTAAAATCTCAGATTGTCAAGTGGATAGATGATCTAGTGAAAATTTTATCCATCCACTCAACCTGATCAAATAATTAACTCTTGGGCCAACTCTGGGCCTAATTAGGTTTATGCCTAAGGCCCCCAATTAGTCCATTACAAAGGAAAAAAAAAAAAAAAAAACCTCCAGGACAGTGTACGTCACTAAATTACTAACTAGTTTCACCCAAAAAAAAAAACTAATAAATTGTGTATTCTTCCCCCACCTGTAAGAAGGCCTTTACAAATTTTGTCAATAGAAACCAACCAAAATTGAAACTCTAAATTAATTCTTTTTATATTTTTTATAAGTATGTTAAATCATTATTTACAATTAATTTTCAATAATAGTTCAAGACATTAATTTTTGTAAACTAAATTCTCTCTTGATAGATTGTCAAAACTAAGCCTGTTGTTGTCACATGTCCTGCTCTCTCTCTCTATTGGCTAGAGGCCACCACTCTGAAAAGCTCGATCTCAAGCTTCTCTTCTCGACGATGATGGCAACTGGTTGTGAAGGACCAAATCTCAACAAAGGATGACGCCAATTGATCTTGGGCTAAATCTTAACACCAAGCTTCTGGGCTCGATCTTGAAAGGAGCTTAATGATTCAACCACATGCCACTCCTTTAGGATTGTATTTATTTATTTTCATATAGCCTAAATTAATTATTATTATTATTATTATTGCTTGTTTTTTAATTTTGAGCACTAGATCAACCAATTACAGGTGGTTAGAAATGGCCAATAAATAGTGCTCACTGGACCAACATGTCAAAAACATGATTAGCCATGATATGCACAGAATAAACGGATTATAGAACCAACTAACGTAGGAATGATTTCAAGCAAGAAAATGCTTCA
This sequence comes from Quercus lobata, assembly GCF_001633185.2. NCBI lineage: Eukaryota > Viridiplantae > Streptophyta > Magnoliopsida > Fagales > Fagaceae > Quercus > Quercus lobata. The sequence continues at coordinate 39,925,114 of NC_044909.1, forward strand.
ATAATTGAGTAATATAGGGTCCCAATATTACACTCATAATAAGTCAGTAGGTATTTTAATCATACGCATTGAGATTTCGGATGAAAGAAGCTTTGAAACTAGTGGAAACAAGTAAACAAGTTATCCTATGCTAGCTTAAAGACTACCCGCAAAAGCAAGTTGCTCTTGGAGTTCTTGAACTCGAATTTATACTGTATTCTGTATTGGCTTGAACCTCCTGTGACATGTCCATTGGAAAGACTGGTAGTTCTTGACTTCTTGTGATTAACTAGAGTTATTTTCCCTTACAACAAACGAAGATGAAGGATTCGAATTTAGATTCTCCTTTCATTCTAAATTTGGATAATATCAGAAAACCACATGACTCTCAATAATTGCAATGCACGTTGAACCATCTTTTATATTTGGTAAACCATATGCTCTTTCAAAAATCAAAAGAGGACATAATTAAGCATATTTGGCCATTACTCTTTCATGATTACTTCAAAAGAGACAGCAGGATTTTCTTAAGTTAAAGATAGGCAACGATTTTCTACATATACAAACGTTACATATGTGCGCAATTAGTTACCACAAAGTATACAACTTAAGAAACAATGGTGGAAAATAAAAATAATCACACTTCTCCTGCTCCCTTCTCTCTTTTTTTGGAAGAGGATGAAATTAATGAAACATAAAGTTAATTAGTATCAATCCTCAAAGTAGAATCGCCCGAATGACCCCAACTTGTTCAATTATGGATGTAAGGGAAAGGGTGAAAGTTTCCCAACACAGAAAGGAGTTAATTACTTCGGAGTGTGGCTTAATGATAAATGTTCTTGTATCGTTTCATATGATGCTTAACAGGAGTTGAGCAATTCGAGTAGTTGCATTTTAATAAATGTGTTGTGCCCATGATGATAGCTTCATCAAGGTCCTATTGGTATACATGATATTATCCGTTACCATCACGTGACGTGAGGTCAATAAGTCCATAACGAAGACTTCAAATATGATAGGTTTATTAGTTTATGCTCACCAATCGAAGATCCCTAATTAGGAGTGCAAATCCTGAGATTTTTGTCTTCCAATAACAACATTACTTCCATTAATCATACCATCACCTAAGTAACAGGAGAAAATCTAGGAAGTATGGCCATAAAATTACCTTGATATAAAGAACAAGAGAGAAAAGGTATGGGAGAAAAACACTATCATTTTGATTACTTTTCCGGATTCTTTTTTTTGAATAATTTTTTCAAAATTTGAGTTTAGAGATTTCTTACTTAAGCACCATAAAGGTTTAGCTATTGTTACAAATAGGTTTTCCAAAGTTTTCTTAATTTGGACAAGTGTCCCACTATCATCCGTAGTTTCAGCAGAAGAAATTAATCACAAACTTGTGTCCGTTTGGAATAACTTATTTAGCTGGAACTAAAAACTTTTTGCTGAAAATATAGAAAAAATGTTAAAAAAATAAACTGAATAGTATCGTAAGATCTATGAATAGTATCAAAAAGTGCAGTGAGACTTATGAATAAATCAAAAAGTGCAGTGAAACCCATAAATAGTAGCAAAAATAAGCTGAAAGTAGAGATAAACTGAAAAATTCAGCTCTTTCCAAACGCAAACTTAAGTATAGCTGTCTCTATTATTAGTTCAATAATTGGCAGTCCTTATCTATGCTTTCTGAAGCCAACTGGCAATTATTTGTCTACTTCAAGGATAAGGAGAACAACTATACATGGATCACACAAGCCAACTTGTATAGACAAAGACAAGAAAATTTATTTGTTCTGGTTCACTATTTGAAAAGAAATTAAGTACAACCTAATAGATCTGATAAGTACCTATCTGGAAAAATAAACAAAAACCAGGGTTAATCTATTAAGGTTCAATAATAGTTTATAAAGTACTAATAAACATTTCAACTAGAAATATGCAAATAATTCTTGGCACAAGCAGGTACATGTTCTTAACTTCTAGAAAGGAACCTTCTCACAAGTTTCTTTTTTTTTTTTTTTTTTGATGGCCACAAGTTTCTTATAGTATACTAATGTGTGCATGATTATTCTTAACAAAAGAGAATTAATTATAAAGTTGTTTAATATAAATAATTGTGTGACATGATTCTTTTGTTACAATTCTACTAAATTGTGCTACATTGGCAAGCTAGTAGTAGTAGGGAGTTGGCAGGAAATGGAAGACAGGTATTATATTCACATGTAGAAGGTTGGAACCAAGACTACCATGGATCTTTCTGTTCAGCTTCAGCCTACCCAAGACAATTAAGAAATTTAATAGAAAGCTAGTTTGATCATAATTCATGCGTTTTATTTTTAATTTGCGAAGTGAGCGGGACGATGCATGGGATTTATGAAACATATATAATTAATAATTCAAAGTTCTTTTAAAAGTGAAAACAATATTGTACTAAATTTTTTAGAGATAATTAAAATATATATGTAGCTAACCACATAACTCGAACCAATTTTCTCCCTAAACTTTCAAATATTTTGCACATAAGGATGTGTCAATTCAACTACAAGACCCTTTGCAACTTGAATAAAATTCACTGTGCTTACTAAGTCATAAGTTGAAATCAAACATTAATCCATGTGGGATTAAAGGATTTGCGAGCTGTCATATAATAACTTTATATTGTACCCTTCAAAATTAGACTTTTTATTATTTATTAATACAAATGTTTCTTTGAATGGTATTAGAATTCTCAGAGCTTTCAACCTTGCCCTTCTAGCCAAGCAAGGCTGGAGAATACAGCAAAACCCTAACGCTTTGATCCACAAAGTCCTTAAAGCAAAGTATTTTGCGAATTCCTCCTTCATGGAAGCTCAAGTAGGGAAAAAGCCATCCTACATATGGAGAAGCATGGTGGTTGCTATACCGATGATTAAGGAGGGGACCAAATGGATTGTTGGGAATGGGAGAAGCATTAAGATATGGGGGGAGAAATGGATTCCCTCATCGGATTCAGGCAGAATTATAACCCCAAGAACCTCTATGGACAGTGAGGCGAAAGTGGCAAGCCTAATTGTGCATGATCGAGCGGAGTGGGATGTTGCTTTGATACGTCACTCTTTCCTCCCTTACGATGCAGAGGCTATCCTTAGCATTCCTATTAGCCCTATGAACCCGTCAAATTCCCAGGTGTGGGCAAAGTCCCCAAACGGGATCTTCACTGTTAAGAGCGCACATCGAGTGGCTGCTAAATACCTTGATGAGCTCAAGGGAAGAGAGGAAAGTCCAGGCAGCTCGGATAATTCCAAAATGACAGAAGTGTGGAAGGTTGTTTGGAACTTAAAGTGTCCGAATAAAATAAAACATTTCATGTGGAGAGCTTGTAGAAATGTGCTCCCCACGAAACAGTGTCTGCTACACAGAAAGGTACTCACAGAGGACTTTTGTGACTTTTGTGGAGAAAGTGAATCTTCTGGTCATGCTTTGTGGGGATGTGTTATTGCTAAGGAAACTTGGGTTGAAACAAAATTCAGGATTGATAAGCTAATCCACCCACCGAAGGAATTTCTTGATGTGGTCTGGGTGCTCCTGAAGTCACCTGGGGATATGAATTGGGAGGCCTTTGCTATCACAGCATGGGGTTTGTGGAATAACAGAAATGCAGTCCGACATGGGGAAGCTTGTAAACGGGGGAAAACTATTGCAAGGGAAGCTCAGAAGTATGAACTTGAGGTGTGTTCTGCCAGTCCAATCAGCCTTATTGGAGTTTCTTCTGCTCCTAGACTCAAGCGCTGGTGTCTTCCTCCTAAAGGAACATACAAGGTCAATACTGATGCTGCGGTATTCAACAACTAGGGCTGTTGTGGGTTCGGCGTGGTAATTAGAAATGATAAAGGGGAGTTGATGGGTGCATTGTGTAAGAAAGTTGAGTTTCCACTGGGGCCTATTGAAGCAGAAGCAAAAGCTACGGAAGCGGGTATTTATTTAGCTTGGGACCTGGGACTGAAAGATATAGTAGTGGAAGGAGACTCCCAACAAGTTATACAAGCTCTAAATGGTTGCATCACACCGGCCCTGCCCATTCTGAAGATTGTTGAAGGGCTGAAACTTTTTCTACTGCGGTTCAACTCTTGGAAGGCTGTACATTCTAGGAGAATCACTAACGAAGCAGCGCATTTACTAGCTAGGAATGCAATGAATGTGAAAGATAGTGTAATATGGGTAGAAGATACTCCTCCCCTAATTGAACACCAAATTCTGGTTAATGTAAGTTTCTTGGACTTTTGTCTAGAGTAATGAAGTTATGTTATCTGTTTCTAATCAAAAAAAAAAAAAAAAGAATTCTCAGAAAAGAAATCCTCTATTTCGTCGCATTAAGAATTCAGTGTCATCTTGGACCATTCAGTAACTAGCTTCAACCATATTTTCAGGTTACATAATACTGATTTTCCTGGGGTTCTTAGTTTTATCAGGTAAATGGCAGAAATGGTCAATAGTTTCGCTACTTAAAAGTTAAAACTATAAAGAAGACCTCTGAGTCACGCACTCACGCACATATCAGGCTGACAAGTCAAGTCACAAGACTTGACTCTTGACTCTTGAGTATCAAAACAAACTTCAATTATGATATTACAGCAGTTACTGCCGAACCGTCCACTCCACTCCACTAGCGTGCTCGTGAAAATTATCTCCGACTCTGAAAACAAAGAGCAAGTTACGTTTTTGAGTTTTCTTTCTAAATAAAAAATATTAAAATTTAAAAAAAAATTTATTTCTATGAATCACTTTTTCTGGTTAAGTTTTCTGAATCATTCTAATTTCTAAAACCAGAGTATACAAAACTCATTTAAGGTACGCAGGCATATATTGTAGCTAGAGGCCAAATCATATGATGTAAAAGATTGTGATTGATGCATGCTCATTCTTAATGGACATTCCACCACGCCATCGCAAAGCATTTTCTTTTTCTTGCTTATTACACCTGCAAACCAAACACAATCTACTACAACAGAAGATTGGCAATTGATGAGAGCGAAGTGCTAGAGGATCCTTGAACGCCACGTACATTTTTATACCGGTAGTGTTTATTACGTACACTAATAAAAAAGTAACTTAAATTATGATTTGAAGATACGATCTAATCGAAAGCATAATTTTAAGTTTTTTTATTATATTTTTTTTAATTTATTTTTTATGTATATATAATTGTGTGTAAAACAACGCGCATAATAGCTTCTAAAATATGATATTTATAAAATGTTGGATTCGAAAATTTTTGTCAGTATCTTAAAGATCATATTCAAAAAAAATTATTTCATGCAATAATTTAAAGTATATAAGGGAAGGTTTAGATTCAATGTCTAGTAATACTGGACCCATTGAAATGATAACATGTATTCATTTTTAAACACGTATCACCATCTGACTATATCTAATACATTAGACGCATGAACCTAAATCAAGTACATGTATAAGACATTCTCAAAAAAAAAAAAAAAAAGTACATGTATAAGACAAGAGAACTATACATACAAGAGAGTAATCAAATACCCGTAGAGTTAAATCCAGTCTGTCTGTTCAAAGTAAGCTCGTGATTCCCTGGCCCACCGCAACATAATTTTTGAACTCTGTATGGTTTAACATTGGAACTCAGCCACTGGTGAATAAATTAACCTGAACTTTTCAACTATTTCAGCCAATATTTTGGGGAGGGATTTAATAAAGACAGGTAGGTTAGTTGGCGGGTAGAACCCCCACATCTCACCCACCTACCGATATCTTAGAATTTTAATCACTAAGGACAGACACCCGTGAACTATAATTAAAATCATAAATTTCGACGACGTTCATCAATCTTTGCACCATTCAACTGTTACTGATATCATGATTTCGTGTCGGGTAGCCAAAAATTCGAAGTTGTTAGACTAAAAGGCATCGGTGTGGTTACTGTGGTAGATAAACAATAAAGTTACCACGTTCATGACTGCAAGAAAAAGTAAAAGTTAAAA
>NC_044909.1:39932079-39976050 GCF_001633185.2 Quercus lobata
TTTCATTTTACTTGACACTCCTTTATTTTACCTTCCACTTGGACTAATGAGTTGCCTGGAAAGTTCCTTCTCCAAGCCAGATCAACGACTTCACTACATCTTGCATCCTCAAGCCACATCTGTTCAAACCTCCATGGTTTTTGCTGTTTAATTTGAATCCCTTTCAGCTGAATGATTAAAGGCTTATGATCTGAAGACCCACATTCTAAGTGTACAACCTTTGTCGCAGGGAACGTATCTATCCAATTAGTGGTGGTGACTGCACGATCTAGTCTTTCCCATATTGTGTTACCCCCTCCTGTCCCCATACCATGTGTATTTCCCTCCCACAAAACCCAAGTCTTTAAACTTACATTTGTCAAGCACATCCTGAAAAGCTTCCATTTGTCTCCTTGGTCTGAACCTTCCTCCCAATTTTTCATCTGCCTTCGTAATTTCGTTAAAGTCCCCACATACAACCACAGGAGAGTGAACTTACTTTTTAATCTTCTCTACTTTGCCCAAAATTCATGTCGATTCCTTGTGTCTGGCTCACCATAAAAGCCGGTAAATCTCTATTTGTCTTCCTATCCCTTATTCACTATAGCATCAATATGGTTGGAGTTCTTTGTCTCTTTAATATATTTCTTTTGCTAATATCTCTTTAATATATTTAAGCAAAAAAAACAAAGAGTCTCTTTAAAGACAAATGCACGCTCAACAAACTTTTTTAAATGTTTCTCCGAATAAAAAAACTAACTTTTTAAAATATTCTAGTCTTTAAAGTGACTGTATTGAATCTAATTTAGGATTTTTTTTTTTCTTTTTCTGAATTTTAGGAACAATTTTAAGATAAAAATTCTACTCTAACATAATCTAAATGTATATGTGTATAAAGCTCATTCCTGAAGAGTTGAACCTTAACCATTACCCCCCACACCGCATAAACTCCACAAGTACTTATATTTGTGAAGTAACCATCGCATCAATGGTACACGGTGGTAATTTTGAGAACAATTTTGAATAAATAAATCTAATGCTTCTGACCCCAACTATATTTATTATATTTGACTATTTACTCTTATCATTATTATGTAATGTATGACTTAATTCATGTCGGCATGCACAATAAATTCATTGAAAAATGGTTAGTGCTGCGAAGGACTAAATTAAGTCTGATATCTCTAGAGGATTTTTTATTTTTATTTTTCCAAAAAAACTTGTTATTCAATTAAAAATCAAACTTATTGAAAATGTGAAACACCACAGTGACCACTTAGGATTATAACTGTACAAGAAGTGATAACCGGTGTCATATCAATGACCATCTGAGTTTATTAATTCAATAATTCATTGGTCATATGCATGCTATCAACAACTGCTAAAAGCGCAAAGATCATGCTGGCTTTGGAAATACCAAATTTCCAATATAACATGTTGCTCTTTTCCCACACTCCCAAAGTAATCGAGAGCTGTCACATACAAAACCTGATTTTTTGCCACGGCCTTGGTTAAAATAATGTAACATAAATCTCAAAAACTGATACGAAAAAGTTATTAATAATTTGTTGTATTAATTAAGTAGCTTGTTCTTATTGATTTCAATTAGTTTAGGAGTGCAAAATAATTTTCTGGGTTAAATGTAGTGAATGCTGAAATCATTTTTGCAAACGTTTGCATAGGTTGGAGTTGGGGAGGATGGATTAGGGATAAATGACTCCGTACAAACTCAATTAAGTCTTAGTTTATTGACCTTTTTAGCAAAAAAAGAATACCTATATGCAGTAAAAACTATAAATTTCTCCTACTAATACTATAAATTAATAAAATACCCACATTAAAAAGTCCTTGAGAGAGGTAATGAGTCCTCATAATGCACGCTAGTACTCTAGTTGGATTACATCCACCAATTATCGTATGGCGCATCTTCTTCTTTTTTTTTAAATTATAAACTTTGATTATTTTATAAAAAAAAAGTTAAAAGAATACATAAAAAATTGTGATTGGTTATGGTAGAATATAAAGTGAAACACAAAAAGTAAGACAAAAGATTTATATTCATGCTCAGGCAAGATCACTTGTAATATGAGTCAATCTTAATGGCATTTTTCAATTCATCATGCATTTTAACCTATAATTCCAGTACAAAAAATAAAAAAGAACAAATTATTTACAAATAGTAAAAAACAATCCCCAAAACAAAGGGACACAAAATGAGGCCAAAAACCCAAGTTGGGAAGTCAGTAGCCTTTTCATTCTGTGAACCCTCATTCTCAATGTTATGTACAGCGCCCCCCCCCCCCCCTCTTCTGTGGTATGTATTTCTGAAACAGTATCCTTTCTTCCAGCCAGACGCACCTATCTCTATAATAGCTTATAACTTTTACATAAAGACCATTGCATAGTATTGGGCTACAATTCACTTTAGGAGAGAGCATGAAATGAGACCTCTGCTGCATCATCTGCACCCATATCGGTATTTAGAGAGAAGATATCTACAGGGGTACTAGTGCAGTTAAAGAGGCTGTCATCCCCGAGTCTACCATTTGGAGAACCTCGTGAATGATCAAGATATAAAACGATGACAGTAATATCATCGTGAAAATAGCGCCGTACCCCTCTTTTGATTCTCTTTATGTCTTCGTATCTCATTTCTCTTTTCCTTGCAGCCTCCTGTACTGCAGCTTTAACCAACCTCTTTGCTATTCCCTGCAATACAATTTTGGCAGCTCTTAATATCTTTTCATACACCCTAACAATTTAAAATACAGATCAATAAAATTTGTATTGCAACAGTAAAGATACATAAATATGTAATGATATTCAGAGAAGAATAAAAGAGCACAAATACTATTTGGAGGGCCCTTACAACTCTTGGATTTTTGAAGACAATTTCAACAGCTGCTTCATCACTCAAATGCTCCCAGAGACCATCTGATGCAAATATCAAAAACATGTCATTTGGCTTTAATTTCCGAATCACTATTGAGGGTTCTGCTGTCATTACAGCTCTTTTTAAAGGAACAGGTGATCCAAATTGCTGAAAAAGAGGATCTCTGTTAAACTCAGGTTTCTTCAGGTATACATCTCCAATTGATCTTGAGACCTATAAGAAAAAGCATAAATCTAAGTACTTTCCAACATAACAACCCTTTAGATTAAAAACAATAAAACTCATTACCAAGAAGCCGCTATCAAGAAAGAAGAATTAAGTCCACTTAAAAGCTTCTTTGAATTATAAATATCAACCATCACTGCAACTAACTAAAGTTTATCAGAATGGTGTCAAAAAAGATATTACTATTCCATTTAAGTATGGTTTCATTAGTACATGGAAACCATTTTTTAAGCTCTCAATTTCTAATACCAGCCAAGAGCATTCACACAGACAAAATCTCAGATGATTATGACCAATTTCAAAATGCAATGCTTTTTAGATCATGTGTATCCCATGAGTCATGGCTTTTACTTATCATACTTTTATAGCTGTCTCAAAGAGAGGCTAAAAAGCCAGAACATGTGAAAATAAAAGGATATCAATGAAAAAAGGGATAACACCCACATCAGAAAGTTTGACTAGCAAGGAAAACATAAGATGAGGACTTCCACATTTCCTTCAAGCACTTTTGGAAAGAGTTATTCTAAGAATCTTATATTTTCAAAAAAGAATATACTTTACACAATACACTTAATAAGAGCAAGATCAGATTTTTAAAGGATAAAGATCTTAATGGTTGTCGTGGTCTCTTCATAAATTTCAACATCAACTTATAAACATTCAATTTTGCAAAAAGGAAAGTAGGTTGGAAAAAATAAGTCATATCATATTATTCATTCAAGGTGTGCTATAAGGTTGTAGATATTAATGAGTAAAATATTAAACATGGATATTAGTGCAAGTTGTTAACACTACCACAGACTGATGACCATTATAGCTGCATCAAAACTAACTCCATGATTACTTGTATCACAGCGCTTGAAATCATTCTTTACTGGAAAAAAACAAAAAAAAATCCAATTCTAATTTACCACAGAATACAGAACTCAAAGAACTTGTCATTTCTCAAAAAAAAAAAAAAAGAAAAAAAAAAGAAGAACTTGTCACTTAAACTGCCAAAAACAAAGAGATAAAAAAGAAACGCAAATCTTCAGATTGAGCAGTCCAACAGAGCACATACAGGCAAAATGACAATCATATATATCATACCAGCGCTCCAGAAAGATAAAATAAGTAAAGCACACGAAAAATATTACCATATGTGAACTCAAATGGATTTTTTAAAATTGATCTCTGTGTGTACCAAACGTATAGATCATATCAGCTTGCATTAAATAGCCACCAGATGCCCCCATTGTTCATAAACTCACTCACAAATAACAAACATTAATTATCAAAGCTTACAATAATTACAAAGATGAGTCTTACCTGAATAATGCCCTTAATTCGCCAAACTCCGCGAGTGTACACTACAATGCTTGAATCATCAGGGTGAAGTGCCTCGACTTCTCTCCTCACCTCCTCCACTCCAACATTATGATCAGTAGATAACCGCTCAGCCACCACCGGACTATTCATCTGTCCTCGTGATGCTCTGCGGCCAAGAACCGCCCTCGAGTCCCCAAGATTAGCCACATACAAAACATTATTCGATATTGCCCCAACAAGACAACATGAACCCACCGAAGCAATCTGCGGCTGAGCCGGCCATGATCGCTTCACGAAATGTAAGAATCCCTCTTCCGTGGCACTAAATGCCTTTTTGATAACTTCCTCCGACAATCCCCCCTCTTCTGTTGCAAAGTCTGAGAGGAAAACCACAAAATACGGTAAATACCTAAATAAATTTTACTAAATTAGAAGCTCATTCAATTAAACAATTAATTATGATTAGAAAAACATGGTTTGCATAACAATTACCCTCCTGGGAAAAACTGAGCTAAAAAAAAAAGGAATTAAAAATTCTAGTAAAAGATTATTCTTTTCTGTTAGTTTGAATTTGAAATAATAGAATCTCCAACCAAAATTGGTAATGTTTTTGGTAGTCTAAGACTTAGTTAAGCAAAACCCTCCTAGTTCTTAAGTCCCACAACAAATCAAAAACCAAAAGATACTTCTTTGCAATTGAAATGAATAATGAAATGCTTAAAGAGTTAAAAAGTTAATAAAAGATGGGGTTAAAAGTTAAACATACTGTGAAGGAAAGCAAAGAGATGGTGAGTGATGAAGCGAGAAGCTTCAGGGCCACCATGGCCGTCGTAGACTCCGATGTACGTGGCGGAAGGAGAGGTGAGCACCTGTCCCTGGTCTTCTAGGAAGGAATTGGCTTGGACAACAGCGATGGAGAAGTCCCCAAATGAGTGGGGCTTCAAGCCCATGTGCCAAAGTAGCCCATCTCCACCATCTCCAACACCAAAGCACCTCTCCAATGGCTTCCTGCAAATCTCCAACATCTCTACTGGGAATTGAATTTTTGTTTTTTTGGGTCTCTGTCTATATACGTCTGCGCCTTCTTTTTTGGGTTTCTGGGGTTTGTGAAAATGAGTGTTGTACGGGTTTTTGATTCTTCGTGAATTTTACTAGTTTGGAAAAGACGTGTGGGTTTGGTGGCTACAAGTATTTTTGTTTTACAATAAAGAAAGAACCGTGGGAATGCCGCGTTTTAGAAGTTAAAGAAATAGGGAGAGAGGGTTTTTTCCAGGAAAATATAATGGATGCGGACCATGAAGTCTTTGGTGCGTGTGGGCCTCACCAAAGACTATAATATATACGAGATTTTACTTTAGTTTTGGTTTTTATGATTTGTGTGTACGAGTTTTTAGTTTTGTCTGATGATTATAAACGAGGAATAGGGACTGCGTCGGGCCACATTCCCTGCAAAGGAGACGGACAAACCAAGTTAAAATCTCAGCGTGTATACTTCACCAGTTCAACTAACTTTAACTAGAAGTTTAAAAGTTGGTTATTTGTAAAAAAATTAACGAAGTTATTATTGTATTTAAAAATAATTAGAATTTTTAAAAAATTGTCCAATTTTAAGAAAAATTAAACAAATAATATATTTTTTTTGATGTTTAAGAAAAATTAAACAAACTGACCGTACAAAAAGACGGTTCAAAGTAAAGGGTATTGGATTATTAGGTGGCGTTGACGTAGAGACCGAGAAAAACTTATCCAGTGATTTGTCAGATTGGGGTGGAATCGAATCGCTTGACCTGAATTGGCCAACTCCAACATTCTCTCTGTGGAAGCCAGGGCTGAAAATTACTCTTGCCGTCTTGATACATTCGTTGGTCTAATTTTTGCTGCTCCATTTCAGGATTGTTCTTTCGTTTTTTCTTTGTTGTTAACTTTGGACTTGGACATTACTGTTATTTAATTCAATATCTCGTTTTAGTTTTTTTTTTTTGAGAATCCATATCTCGTTTTAGTTTTTACATATTTTGTTTCATGGAATCATGGGGGCACAATCATATTCTAGTTTAACCTCTAGAGACATCTCTATTTTCCTTGTTGTATATCCCTATCTTGTCGCATATATAAAAAAAAGTTATTAGTGCAGGCTAGGTCTTGAATCCTATGCGGGCTAGGTCTTGAATCTCTACATACTTGTTTGACTGTAACTAATGCTAATTAGTGCTATATGTATGGTTAGGGTAAAAAGTGAGATAAGGGAAAAGAGTTGAAGGAAAAAAAAAAAGAAGAGGTAAATGAAACTTCTCATTGTTTAGTTAGAAACTTAGAATGACATGATAAAGGAAAGAAAATGAAGTGCCGGAGTTTCTCGCCTGAACCCACCATTTGTTTCTTTTTATTTTTTAAATTGAGAAGTGTTAGATTTACAACATTTACATAATACTTTCACAACAAATCATAAGTGGTAAGTTGTTATTGGTTCTAAATTGAATCTATCACTGGAATTACTTTTTAACCAACTATTAATCGCCAATAACAACTTATCACTTAAAATTTGTTGTAAAAATGTTGTAAATATAGTATTTCTCTTTCAAATTAGGAAGAAAATGATATTAATAATGAAATTACAAAATTATCTTTATCTTTCTCATCATTCCACTTTTAATAACAAGAAACATCATAATAATTTACTCTCTGTTATTCTACTTTTTCACTATTTCTACTAAATACATACGATAGAAATTATAAAATATATATATACACGTTTTATCTTTTCCACCTTTTCCATTTTCTCACTGTTTTATCCTATAAAAAAACCATAGTGCTCGAGTCACGGTCCAATAATCTAAATTATTGAATTAGAAAATAGTACAACATAAATTTGACCATCTAAATTATTGAATTGAATAAATAGATTATAGATTATAGATTATAGACTTTTTGTGGGAAAGAAGATGCCAAGTTATTAACCAATTAAGAAGTTTCTTAAGTAGCAGAATAAGCAATAATAAGGAATCACAAAATTAAGTAGAGAAAAAGGTTATACTTTTTTTCTTTTGAAAATCAGAAAAAAGTTATACTTATTTTTTCTTTTTTTCTTTTTTTCTTAGGGGTTTCTTGATTGAGTGATGCCCTGGACTTTCCCAAAGTTAAAGGTTGAGTCCAGGTTCAACCTACCGTACGTCACCATCTTTGGGGTGAGTTTGACTTCCTGAAACTAAAGAAATAGATAAAATAAAATAAAAAAGATTTTAGTTTTAATTAAAAGAGATCGAGAATGACACAAATCAACCTCATCCGGCAAGTAAGTGATAGCTTCAATTTTATATCACACAGAAAAAAATAAAAATCAATTTTTTATCTGCCATGTGAATGTGATAGTGGCATTTTCTTACTGGCTTAAATATTTGAACTTTTGGGAAGGGTTAGTATCGTTAATGGCCAACTGCTGATTATTTTCAATATGTGGGAAAGGAAAATTGTAAAATAAGCATAACCCTTAATTAAAAGAGAAAATGGGCCTATAAAAAAAACAGAGAAAATGGAGTAAAAAATAATAATTTTAAAGAGAAAATGAAAATAAAATATTTTTCTTCTCCACGATTTGATCTATGAATAAGTCAAAAGTTGAGTCCTTCAAAGTCATGGAAATCGCATCCTCTTTTTCAAACCTCTTTTCGTTCCCATTCTTTTTCAAAATCTTAGTCTTGAGAGCTAACGTGTATCCTACACTGGGATGACTAACAATTCTTAGCACTTCAAAATAGTTTTATAAAAGAGAAAAAAAAAAAAAAAAACACTATAGCATTTTTTTTTTGGGTACAATATGCATTATGTAAAGAAGAGAAGAGTTCAAAACGAGCAACCAAAAAAAAAAAAAAAACCAGAAAGAATAAACTGAGTTACATGACCAAGAAATACTTTTTACTTTTTAGGACAACGAACTTGAAGCACCTTGCTAAGTTTATTTTAACTCGCTTAAAACTATTTAAACTGCTAATCTGTTAGAAAGATGTACGTATAGTCTCTGTGTCTCATTCCAGTTGCGCTAAAACACAAAAACAGGGGAAAATTTTCTTTATAACGCTTAGCAAATTTCTTGAGAAAACAGAACTGCTTTTTTGATAAACTTCAATTTCATTAAAAACTAAAAAATAGTACTACAATCGCACTTGAAAGTTTCCAAAATCACAGGAGACAAATTGCAGTTATTACCAAAAAAAAAAAAGCTTTAAAAGAGACAGAGAATTTGGCTAAAGAATGAACTATTTTAAGAGAGAAACAGAACTGCTAGTGCTAGATTTGAGTGTAACTTTTATGGCATACCACTGTACAATTTTTTTTTTTGGAGGGTAAAAAACTAAAAATACCATATTCAACTGGGGTCCTTGTTTGCCAGTCAGTGAATGCTTTCTCTATCAAGTAACCATGTAATTAATAGGAATTTATTCCTCACAGTTGGATGCTAGCTACTAACCAGGGTCCCGGCCTGTCTATTTTGTTTAAAAATCCTATGGTCGAAAAGACGTCCGGCAATTTACGATATTATACTCTGTTTTTCCATTTCTTCATCCCCATGTTTATTGCAATGTTTTTAGCAAATAACACAGCTTTTAAGAGCATCCACAATAGTGGATCTAAATTTTTAGTTTTTTAGCTATACAAAAAGTCACTTTATCTATTTTACCTTCTCACACCCTACAGCAGTAGAGCTGTTTTACATTTTAACACAATAAAATAATATAAACATTACAATAAAATAATATTCCATTTAACCACCAACACACCACTGCAACTACCACTAAACCCATAAAAATCACTGTACAATCACATTCCTACCGTGCCCATCAAAACCAGTGAAGAACAAAACAAAAACACAGGAAAAATCAATACAGCCAAACCAGTGAAGAAGAACAAAACAAAAACCCACAAACCCACACTATTCATCTTTATCTCTGTCTTCTCCCTCTCTTCCCTCTCTTCAACCCACAAACCCTCACAGCACCACCACAACTCACTGCTGTGACAAGCCAACCCAGCCACCAACTCACAACCAATCCATGGCAAAACCCACCATCGATCTGCCACCAGCCACGATCCACCACCACAAACCCACAAAACCCATGTTCTCTACCAATCAGTACACCGCCACTAATTACCAATCCAAACTGTCAAAAGCCAACACAAGCCAACTACAAACTCATCCACACCCGAACCCACCACAAAATCTAGCAACCCACGACCACGATCCACCCAAAAAGGGGAGGCACGGCGGCGATCTACCCAGCGGCACTGTGGCAATCCATCCAGTGGCACGACGCGATCCATCGCGGCATGACGGTGACCCATCAGTGGCAAGACGGCGATCCATCCAGTGGCACGATGGTGATCCTTGGTGTGACGGTGATCCATCCAGCGATGGCACGATGGCGATCCTTGGTGTGACGACAACCCATCAGCGGCAAGACAGTAATGATTTACTCAAAGAGGCACGAGAAAGAGAAGCTAGAGAAGCTCAATGAAGATCGACAATGAAGATCGGCGAAGCAGAGAGTAAATGAGGAAGAGAAAAAAAATGAGAAGGAAAGAGGAAGAAAGAAGAGAAGCCGGAGAGAGAGAGAGAGAGAAAAAGAAAGAAAGAAAAAATGTTTTTTTTAATGGAAAAGGAGAGAGAAACTTAATAAAATAATATTTTTTTTTAGCTCTCATGAATAGTGCACATCTATAGATAGATGCATGGTTGTCAAAATCGCGATTCGGATCGTAAAATCGCACGATTTTACGATCCCACCTCACCAAAAAGTTTAAAATCATAACAGGATTGCAAAAATGGTAGGATCGTATGTAGGATCGTGTAGGATCGCATAGGATCGTAGGATCGTATGGGATCCTACCGATCTTACCGATCCTACCATTTGGATTGAATTTTTTTTTTTTTTTCTTAAGTGGGATTCATTTGGATAAGATAATCCACCTAAACCCACAAGCCCAATGGGTTATCAAAAGCCCAATAATGAATTGAAGTCCCAAATTTACCCCTATGTCAACATAAAATCTCAAAAAAACCTATAGTACTTAAGTTTAACGTTTTCAAAAACAAAACCTAAACTATTTAAACGATGAAATGGGATATGACAATGACAATGATTAGATTAGAAGAACCTTAGAATGAGAATTCTCTTTTGGATTTCATATTTGTAATTAGCTCGTTTACCTTAGATTGAGAATTCTCTTTTGGATTACATTTTGTAAATTTGTAGTTAGCTAATTTTTATATGCTAACCAGCCTAACTTATTTTGGATTTGGAACTTAGAATTTGGAAAACATTTTCCATATGTGTAGATAATATTTTGGTACTTAGTTGCTACTTAAACATGTATTAAATTTTTTAGATACATTATGTCAAAAGTTAAATATATTTTGTTTCGTTAGAATGACATGAGAACGATGAAGTGAGTGTAAATTACATTTTATGATGCAAATTTATTTAATGGATGGATTCATATTTTAAGTGATTATATAACATACAAAGTCACTATCAATAGGTTTTTTACTTAAAATCTGAAAATAGGTAGGATCTTACGATCCACGATCCGATCCTACGATCCACGATCCTACCTACCTTCCACGATCCTACGTAGGATCTTGATTTTGACAACCTTGGATAGATGTGCACTATAGCAATAGAGCTAAAAAAAATAGATATAGTTCCATTGCTGGGTGCTGATTTTAGGGGTTGAGGAGCTAAAATATAGCAATATAGCACCACTGCTGTGAGTGCTCTAAATAAGGCAAAAACACCATTTTGGTATCTACATTTTAAAGTTATAGTTAATTTAGTTATTATATTTTGGTAGTAGTCAATTTGATCCCTGCCGTTAACTTATTAACAAAAAATGTCTACGTGGCTAACAATGTACACAATTGGCACACTTGAAACTTATGTGGCTTAAGAAGTGACATTATAAAATTTTAATTAACATTAAAAAAATGCCACCTCAACATTTAATAAATATAAAAAACCACATTAGAAAAAAAAAAAAAACCGATGATTTTTAAGCCAAAAATAAATGAATTTAAAAAATAAAAATAAAACCTCAAAAGTCTTTGTTATTTTCTTTTGATCCAGACACAACCAAACAAAGAAAAATTTGCTGAAAAATGAACCAAACCGACAATCAATGGAACTCAAATACAACACACTATTTGTCCTTAATGAGACCATGACAACCCTTGGTGCCCAGGTTTGAGTGTTCATGCAATATTTTCTCAAAATAGGACCATGCCACCATCGTAGGTTTCACTAGTAACTCGGCCATGATCTTTGCCTGAAATGGTGAGACCCTCCAGGAGTACCGGTGGTTTACCAAGCATGCTCTCGACTAGGGTCACGATGGTGGCCCAATCTCATTGTTGATGATGGTGGGGAAGCTGATTTCCTCATCCATGAGGATGTTAAGGCTGAGGAGATCTAAAAGAAGAGTGGTATGAAGACAGATCCCAAGAAGTATCATAAGATGAAGCGGAGATTGGTTGGAAGAGACAACCACTGGAGTTAAGAGGCTTTACCAAATGCAGGCCAATGGTTCTCTGCTAATTTCCGTCACCAAGAGCAAGACAAAACCAAAAAATAAAAAATAAAAAATAAATAAAAAATTGTATTTTCTTTTTAATTGTCATTGTGATTGTGGATCCAGGGTCAATTTCGTTTAGATATGGGTGTCTTATTTTTATTTTGCTTTGGATTTGATTTATGTTCTGGATCTAGTTTATCTTTTGGGTTTTGCATCAATTTTGATATATATATATATATATATATACACTCTGTTTCATTGTGTCAGTGTGTCCTGTATTTGAGTTCTATTAATCGTGGGTTTGGATTGAAAGAAAATAACAGAGAATTTTGATTTTTGAGGTTTTATTTTAGCTAAATTCATTTCTTTTTGGCTTAAAAATCATCTGTTCATTTTTTTTTTAAAATTTTCTGATATGGTTTTTTCTATTTATTAAATGTTGAGATGGCATTTTTTATGTTAATTAAAAAAAAAAAATTATTTCTTAAGCCACCAAAGCTTCAAGTATGCCAAACGTGCACATCATTAGCCACGTAGATGTTTTCTGTTAGTGAGTTAACGGTAGAGGCCAAATTTGTTGCAAGATGAAAATAACAAAGACCAAATTGATTGTTACCAAAATGTAGAGATTAAATTAACTGTAACCCCAAAATGAAGGGATCAAAATGGTGTTTTCGCCTATAAATAATTAAGAAATGTACAAATAGGTCCAATCCAAGGCGCAATTGAATGAAATTATGTAAATAAGAATTTGGAAAAAGGGCATTCCATTTCAACAAGCTTTGTGTTATATATATATATATATATATATATATATAAAATCGAAGCCTTTGCTGGCACCACAATTTTCCACGTCAGCACAATATTTAAAAAAGCACAATATTTAAAAAATAAAAAAAAAAAAAAATTATAACTCCTCAAAACCCTAGCAACCTTACCCCTCTCTCAAGTTAAGAAATATAAAGCCACGGTTTCTGCAAACTCTCTCTCCAGACGTAGAAGCCCTAAAATTCAAGATCTGCAATGCACGGTGTAGATTTTAGCTTATAAAGTTCAGCTTTTGTAAGGTTAGTTTTGTTTATATATTAATTAATACATAGTACTTTGTTCACCATTGAATACTCATATAATCAATTTCCAATTCAGTGTTCAAGAATTAAACCAAAATTCTAACTGCGCTATCATAAAATATTATTATTAGTATGAATTTTATGGAGTTGCGGTGTTCAAGAATTAAACCAAAATTCTTTTAAATTATCTATAATATTTTGTCCTCTGAAAATTTTATCTCTTTGATTTTAGTATATTGTGTTTCTTAAGCTATAGAGAGATTTTCTTTGGTTTCTGCAAACTCTCTTTCTCTCCAGATGTAGGAAACCCTAAACGCACGGTATAGCATTCAAGATCTACAACTCACGGTATAGATTTTAGCTTATAAAGTTCAGTTTTTGTAAGGTTAGTTTGTTTATATATTTAGTCCTTACGTTTAGGTTTAGGTTTAGGTTTTAAGAGATTTATATATTACTACTATGTGGCTGAATTTCCCGTGACATTAGTTTTATGTTTTTTTTTTTTTTTTTTTTTAAATTTGTTTTATGTAAGGTTAGTTTGTTTACATCAGTTCTTTATCTCAAAGATAAGGCTTTTATTTCTACCGCAAGAACTATTTAGGTATGTATCCCTTGCAAGCACACATGAACTTAAATTGTCTTTTAATATATGCATGCTTTATTATTTTCTAATAGTTTTCCCGTGCATCGCACGGGTTAGCGATTAGTTATTATTATTATTATTTGATATAAATAAGTGGAGTTTTAGCTGTTGGAATACTATTTTTCTTTTTACCTATAAAATACTTTGGAAAACCCATAGATTGATTGTATGAGGGATTGAAGTTAAAACTTTCGGGTTTACGTCACGTCCCAAACTAATGTACCTACCACCTAAGTGCTCCCTTAGTGATAATAAGGGTTGTATTTTGGTGTGTTTTAGATACTTTGACTAAGTTTTAAAACTTTAAATTCTTCACCCCCTATATTTGGATTGTGGAAGATGAGAAATAGGAGATGAGATTGAGTAGGGCAAGGGGAAGGAGATTCTAATATATATATTAGTCACCTTCTTTTTACAATCTTCTTTCCTCTCCCACCATCTTCTTCCATTTCAAATATATCATTAAATGTTAAGAGTTTTGTAATTCAATTAGTTGACACATCCTAATGGTTCTAATACATATATCTAAGGTTCAAATCAACCCCCCCCCCCCCCCCAACCTCAACTAAGAAGTATCAAAAAAAAAAAAAAATCATTAGATGGCAAGCAAGATCAAAATCATTAATAGCATATAGCAAAGCTCTGTCACCATCCCATTTATTATCATCTCCTCTCCCTTCATCTTTCTTTATTCTAAACACACCCTTAAATGATAGATAATATATATATATATATATATATATATATTGTGGGGACTATGGCCCAAAGTAACGAGTTGGGCCTTGGGCCTATCCGAGGAGGCAACATGGCTTAAGTGATCCATGTTAAATCTTATCTTGGGAAATAAAGAAAAAGGTCCGAGGAGGAATTCCTCCTTGGGCACTGAAAATCCGGAGCGGAAGTGCATCCAAGCCACTGAAACACATCCCCTAAATACGTGAAAAGGAAGGAAACACAAAATATCTAAGCAAATGCTGCCACCACCACATTGAATGCATTACAGCTACTTTCCTGACCGCATTAATGTGGAAAAGACTCCTGAACAATGTTACATTGGCTACCACAACTCATAAAAGACTGAAAGAGGTGTCTGATGGGACGGGTGCTCAAGTGGGGGCTTGAATTATCAACAAGTGTAAAGCCTAGATGATAAAGAAGTGCCTATATAATGTATAGAAACCCCCATAAGGGAGGGAGAGAATACTGTGGCATGCAAAGAAACCATAATGTACTAGTGTGTACACATAAATTAATTCGTGAACCTCCTCAGACCGTGAGATTTTTCAATGTAATGGCTTTTGTTCTTGTCCATGTGTACCTTTATCCCATGTAAAGCCTCTGTCTAACTTATCTAAACTCAATTCTTTAACCCATACTCTACAAAATTCATTGTGTTGGGCCTTTTTGGATCAAGACTTCACAAGATAAGGGTTTGGGTTCCAAAACTGTGACCCTACATATATATATATATATATATATATATAATTTGATAGCGTATAGCAAAACCCAATCAACCACCAAGTGTGGCCCAATGGCTTGTCCACCACTGGGTAAGGCTCTGGGATTTGACTGGATTTGCTCCCCAATTCAAGTCCTAGCAGCTTCAACACCTTGTGGATAGTGGCAGGCTCCCACCGCGAGCGAGGATTAGTTGAGGTAGCGTAAGCTGGCCCGGACACCCCGTGGGTAACCAAAAAAAAGAAGAAGCAAAACTCAATCATGCAAGTTCAAGATGTCTTTAGAATGGTTGTACTATCGTATGATATACAATATGTATCATATCAAATGAAAAAAAAAATTATATCATAGGTACATATCAACCATGTTCAAAAATTATACGATTCACAGATACAAATTGTATGAATTATCATATTGTATATATGAATTGTAGGTACCAGAAGATACATTGACATGTGAGTTTAAATTTGATTTTTTGTTTTTGTACTTTGACTAAAGTGCAACAAATTGTTGGACTTGTTTTTAACCAAAAAAACAATATTGGGTTATTTGTTTGAGTCAAATAAAATAACATTGCTATTATTATTTTTCCTTCTCTTTCTCCCCTAAAAAAATTTGGACTACACACTTGACATTTCACTTTCACACCAACAAATTTCTTTTAATTTTAGTTTAATTGAATTCTATTCTAAACTAAAATAAAACAAGATAGAGAGAGAACTTCTAATCTCTTGGACAAGAATTTTGGACCAAAAACGGTTTAAGGTTATTGTTTTTATAGAGTTTACTTAATTACATTTGTATAGGATGCAATGGAACTTAACAAAGTTGATTGTTACATATATAATATTGAGGTTTTGCTCTTGTTGCAACACATCATTAACATCATTTCTTATATTTTTTATTTTCCAATTTTCACTTTGTTCAATATTTATTTCAATAAAAAAAAAAATAAATAAAAAAAAGCTCCTTGCCCTTTGTTGGTTTTGTAAAGAGTTTTTATTTTTTATTTTATTTTATTTTATTTTATTTTTTCAAAATTAATAGTTAATGCACCTAAAATATAATATTCTTATGAGATTAATATTTTATTACAAATGGCTATCTTGATAAAATATCATCTTGTATGTATTTCAAAAAATAAATTATATATTTTATTACATTACAAAATAGTTGCATATTATTCCAAATTGTGGAGGTGGCATATAATAAATACAATTATTAAAACTTTACTGTGTAATGATTAGTTATTACTTTCTTTCTTTTTTTGAGAAACAGTTATTACTTAATTATAATTATAATAAATTTTGTATTTTGTTCAAATTAATTATGTAAACTAATTTTCATTTCTGAAATTATAGAAATTTATAAATTCATCATCCTTCATATATATATATATATATATATTTCCACTATATGGACAATATTTCCACTATATGGACAATTGATTCAACAAATACATCTTAAAAGTTGTTTTATATCTTATAATATTTTTCCAATAAATTTAGACAAAGTTAAAGGTGGGTTGGAGCTTTGACCGATTGCCGTAAAGATCAAGTTAACAAAATATATATATATATATATATCTTTAAAAAAAAAATGCAGGTTGATTTCCGGCTTCAAACAGTTTATGGCGGCACGTGTCTAGAATCATTTGGATTCTAGATGATTCACGGAATTTCACAACTCCATCCCATAAATGAAGCTTTTCTGCCAGCTAATAATACTTCTTTGTTTTGACGCTTTTATATTTTTTATGTGCTAGAAAGATCAAATTCACATGTGAGTGCACGAAGAATATCTCACTTGGGAGTTGGGAGTGGAAGGCAGGGCCAAACCGGTCCACACACTGACCAACCATTAAGCTTAACAAAATGGCTTCTAAAAGCTCGACAAAATCATTATAAATCTTATTAATTATAACTTTTATGAATCTATTTCCAAGAGAGGGAGAATTTTACCACTTATTTCAGTGGTTGTTTGTAGCAAATAGTACTGGTCAAACTGTCGAGTTTCGAGTAGTGTAGAATCGATACAGTTACGAATTTTCCACTAGGCTTGTACTTGTAGCTGAGTTGTGGGTTGCGAGGGAAGGTTAATTAGGGTTTAGCATGGGATAGAGGCTAGGATTTTCGAAAATTATACATAGAGGTGCCACAACTCGCTCATGTGGCGAGTTGTGGTTGGTGGAAGAGTGTCTTTATATAGACCCATCATCACCTCTTTACCAACCATAACTCGCCACCATGGTTTTGAAACTTGAATCGGACCGTATAGTCCGACCAAGTTAATCAGAAACTGTCCACCAAAATGGTTCTTTTAACCTCAAAAACCAGCATATATGAAAAACTCAGTGAACCGTGCGAACCGCGGTTGAACCACCCGATTTTAAAAATCGTGGACGGTTATTGTTGGGAAGATAAACATTTTGGAGAGCTTTCTTAAATAATTAATATAACATATAGATACACATTTTAACCCAAAAGGCCTAAGCCTAATGGGTATGTGCTCAATTATGTGATATGAACTACTCATTCTTCTCATCTTTATTTAATGTGGGACTTCACTCACACGTGTAACCCAACAATCTCCCCCTCACGTGTGAGTTTGCCTCTCTATGGGCTTTAAGACATCTTTGTGGGCCATGTACAAATCCTATTCACTCCCCCTTTCCTAATGGGCTTTTCATTTCATCAGCACGTCATCTATGGGTCTCTCGTACGCCTTCCATGGGAATCACATGTCAACCCCGCACGTCCATATCCATGGAAACCTCACATCACACCATTATTTAGCACCATTAGCAATATTCCTCTGTTGGGCTTTTTTCTTTGAGTAGGGACCATGAACACCTCATCATCTTTGCCGAACACCTCATCATCTTCGCCGCACACCACCATGGGCTCTGATACCATTTATTGGGGAAATAAACACTTTGGGAAACTTTCTTAAATAATTAATATAACATATAGAGACACATTTTAACCCAAAAGGTCTAAGCCTAATGGGTATGTGCTCAATTATATTATATGAATCACTTATTCTTCTCATCTTTATTTAATGTGGTACTTCACTCACACGTGTAACCCAACAGTTATCACGGTTTCGCAAGTTCGATAAATTGATTCAGAGTTTTTTGTTTTTTGGTCCTTACAGGCTCAGCCATTGTTGAAGCTTCAACCTCAGACCTTGAGATCACACCAACATTTCTTCTAATTCTTCTTCTCAATCTCGCTCGCCCCTTCTCTCTCTACATTTTTGCCGACTGCTGTTTCTGCATTTTCTCTTTCTTTACGTTTTTTTTTGGTTTGTTGTTTCTGCATTTTCCTCTCGTCCTGCGTTTTTCCCTTTGCACTCTAGAGTCCTTTGGTCTACTTTGAAGATGATTGACAACTTGCTTTCTGTCACACACTAAATTCATGCTGTCAACTGCTCTTTTTTAAATTTTATTGGATTTAATCAATTTTTTAATGGTTTGTTCGGTCACTATGAGAAAGTCTAGTGCCACAGAAAAATGTACAACTTATGCCACAACTCGCCATGTGGCGAGTTGTGGCACAAGTTGTGCATTGTGGTTGTGGCACTAGACTTTCTCCAGTCACTATTCTGGCTTTTGTTTATTTTTTATTTTTTAAAATTTAACTAAATGCATGCCGTCAACTGTCATTCACTCCTTTCAAAATTTTATTGGGCTTTGTTCTTTATTTAATCAATTTTCGATGCTTTGTACGGTCGCTCTTCTAGCTTTTATTTATATTTTATGTTTAAAATTTTCATAAATGGTTGAATATTCAAATGGGCTTTAGCATAAAATAATTTGCTGGGTAATCAAATGGGCTTGAGGATGACTTAAGATAATTTAGATATAAGCTCTCATAAAAAGATTAAAAGAGTAAAATTTGAGCTTTAACAAAAAACAATTTAGGTTTACTTAAGATTTAATATTTCTTATTTGCCTTATGAAAGTTATGATATAAAAAAGACATTTGAAAAATAGATCTTTATATTTATTTGGACTATTTTAGTTCATTTTTCTTTTTTTATTAATTTAATATATTTATTTATATTTTAAATAATTATTAAATTAATTATGACATCATTACGGTTCGATTTTGGTCAAACTTCAAAAATCTTGAATGTCTCCTTTTTATGGTTCATTAAATGGTCCAAATTTCAAAATTATGCTCGCCACTTGAGCGAGTTGTGACATTAATCGTGACACTAGAATTATTTTTATTCAAGGGCTTAATATAGAGCTGGCCCCACCATGCGTGAAAATATAGCAACTTTTCAATGATGTACTGCACTGGCCCCAAGCGAGCTTGGACTCACTGGACCATCCAATGGTAGGTCCAGCCCAGAAAATAAAATGGTTTACAACTGCTGGGTGTTTTGTTAATAACACAGCAACCTAAGTCAGTAATGCAGCAGCAACAGTGTACAGTAGCTGGGTGTCATAACAGTCAATGCATTAGTATGGCTAGAGTTAGCAGTTCCTAAGGTAACAAGGTTACAACTTTTATGTTGAGAATTCCTAAGGTTACAACTTAAAACCAAATAGTATTGAAAAGAGAATAAAATTCTAGAAGGACTTGGTGTAAAATACTTTGGTTTACACCTTCCAATAAGGACATGCCACATCATCATATTACTAAAACATAAAAACATTTGATTATAGAAAATAACATCTCAATAAAAAAAAATGTTTAAGTTTTAAATAAAGAGTTGATGTGATGTTACTAGATATAGTAGAATTGAGTTTTGAATTTGAAGTGGCTAGAGGAAATCCTTACTGACTTTTAAGATGTGCCTAAAGTCGTGCCTAAAGTCACAACATTTTCAAAGGTGTTTTGTAACTTTTGTTAGTTTTAACCAAAGTCATCTATAGCCAAGGTTCATTTTACTGACAGCTAATTGGTTGAAGATGTTATGAATGTATAGATATTTTTCTATTTCAATAAAGTCTGCTATTTTTATCTCAATTAATATTTTCGGATTAATTGTGCTTTTAATCTTGCTAATTATTGTTGCACACACTGAGTTATACATTACCATATACACTCTAGTTGAATATTGTGTTTTCAAAACACGATTTCAGTTATAATTGTAAAATGGTGAAACTGTGTTTTGACATTTTTGCAATTATAACTGGAAATCAAGAACACGATTTCAGCTATGTGTTTCGTACACATAGGGTGTAACTATTGCTACTCTTTTTAATCTTGCTCTCCCTAAAGTAAAATCATGACTTTGCCACTAATGGCATTTATTTATTAGATGGTGTAAAATATAAATGAAAATTATTAGGTACTCCCGGAGTACCATAAATGCACAGTCCTTCTTCTCACATGAATGGTGGGTCCCACCATGAATTTAATTAATGGGACCCATCATTCATGTGAGAGGAGGGAGTACGCATTTATGGTACTCCAGAAGTACGTAATAATTTCCCAAACATAAAATTTACACCTTATCTTTACCAAGTTTGGACTCTATTGAAAAATATCAAAATGTGCATGTAATAATTATAATTGATAGTAGCTTGGCAGCCTGTATCGCTTGTAATATGCACATGCCCTAATTCAATTCAGCACTTGACTGATTAATTGTTTGTGAGTTGTCAAGACTCAAGACAGTTAGAAGTTTGTTGGCAATTGGTTAATAATTAGTTAGGGCAGTTAGGTAACAAACCAAGCGGTCCATTGAATATTTGAATGTACTCCAGTAAGCCTTCATTATAAAAGGCTACCAGCTTGTAATTGAGGAATTAGGCAATAAGATTAATCTTAACTCTCTCTCCTTAACCCCTAAATTCTCTCACTTCCTCTCTTTGACCATCTGGATGCCGGTTCCCTCTAAGTAAACACAAGCATTTCCATTAGACTACATACTCGAAATCAGTTCTTAACATTTCATACGGATCAATAAATGAAAATTTTTTCCAGCATAAATTAAATCTACGAGTATTTCAATTCTTTATATTGATGATTAGCAAATAAGATCTAGTAGAAGCCAACTAATGGTTGAATAATGAGGCAATATCTAGTGTTTTGGATGTATGCAGCATTACACTCACAACATGCATTTGAATCTTCACATGTAAAATTCATTATATTCTGATTTGTGAGTGTGATATTGTGTACATCTTAAACTTTAACTACTTTATCACTCTCTAATATAAAAACTTGATATTATAAGAGCATTTCCAATAGATGCTCTATATCTATTTTTTGAGATAAAAACACCACTGTTCACACTTCATTCACACTCTAATAGATTCTCTATCTCCATTTTTTAGATTAGCTTTACCGTGCTTCTCTACAAATAGAGAACACTATAGCTTTTACTATTCATTTTTCAAATGTTTTTTTTTATTATAATAATCAGGTATTAAAATAAAAAAAATATTGGAAGATGTGTAGTTGTTAAAAAAAGAATAAATAATGAATAATGAATGAATGAAAAAATAATATTTAAATGAGATGAAGAAAAGAATAGAGAATTTGTTAGAAAATTTAGTTAAAAAAGTAGGTAGGTAAATGATAAATGTCACTGTCCATTATTCATACAGTACAAAAATTTGATTACAAAAATTTGACTAATATACTGGAGATGTTCTACCAGCCCAAATACAAAGACTTGCAAAGGAAGAGAGGCGAAAAATCCTGACAGCTTTTTTGGCTTATGAGACATCTCTGTTCGGTGTTTCTTTGTTTTGTTTTATTTTAATATTTAGATTATATTGATTGGATAAGGCTATAATCAGTTAATTAGGCTATGATTGTGTGTATTAGCCTTTAATCTTTATTTGAAAAACTTTGATGTGACACAATGATAATAGAATGTGTAAAAACCACACCTTATCCTTATAGAATTAATCTCATTTTGAAATAGAAAGTATTATGAAGTACCACACAAATATAATGTTAAAAAAAAATCCTAAAGAAAGCAATCCAATAGTTTGCTACTCCTCTTTCAAGTTCACGCACCCCTTGTCCACCTCTGTCTCACCCAGTTACCCCTCCCTCACCCTCATCACCACCAATAACTAAAAAATCAATCAAACAAACGAAGGCATTAGAGGGGCGCAACCCAAATTATATATAACCTCTAAGCCTCTAAGGTACCTCAAAATCAAACTTCAAAAAGAGAGAGGGGGCCAAGACTTCTGGCAATCATAATCATAGGCGTAGCACTAGTATAGAAAGACTTTTTTATTTTCCCGGAGAAAAAAATGGGGTGGGGGAGGCGGGTTTATGAGGGGTGATTAAATGTGACTTCTTTACTTGGGTGTGATCATAGTATTATCTATTCTTACTTGCTAAGTTTAATAAATCATGGTTAGTTGGTGTTTTACCAATAATCCATAAGTACTTCTCATTGCACAAGTTTTTTTTTTTCTCATTGCAGAAGTTAAACCCAGAACTTAGTATCCATTAAACCGCTTAAAAGTAAGTCTAGTGACCATTAAGTAAACCTCCACGATACCATCCTTGAGTGGTAGCACTAGAAGGAATTT
Source organism: Quercus lobata (assembly GCF_001633185.2). NCBI lineage: Eukaryota > Viridiplantae > Streptophyta > Magnoliopsida > Fagales > Fagaceae > Quercus > Quercus lobata. Next base: position 39,954,738 of record NC_044909.1, read on the forward strand.
CTAATATTGCTGCAAAAAGTACTAGTTTATCCAAGTCACCATAACATCGTTGACTTTTTTGAATTTGTGGAATTGCTACCAATCCAATTCGAACATTTTACTATTTTAAAAAACCAAGCACTTAAAAACATTGTTAGATGAAAAAGAAAAAGAAAAAAGAAAATTATAAATTTATTCAATGAAGGAAAAAAAAATACAATAAGGTGAAGGAAGTGGAGAAAAAAAAAATTCTTCTACTTTATATTTATATATATATTCTATTAGAAGCTATAAATATAGGACTTTGCATGTAATCCTTATACAATTTCATCTCAACAAATAAAAGCCAATTTTTTTGTTAAAAAGATTTGGCAATCATTCAATTTCATTTTCCCATCATTTATCAGTTGCCTCTCTCTCTCTCTCTCTCTCTCTCTCGCGTGCAAAGTGCAATTGTGAGATAGTCATGAAATGCCATTTCCACATTCGACACCATCCACACCCGTAAAAGCATCAAAGTTTCACACTTTAATCATGACAAGCACAAGCACAACCACCAACACCGTCACTTCTGTTGGGGTGTGTCATTTCCACCCATCACGGCTACAATCCTCAATCATTAATTTGCTTCCACACCCAAATAAAGAAAAAGAAAAAAATAAACTAAATAAACTTTAAAGATAATAACAACCTCGTTCTCTCAAGGATAAAAAAAAGGGTTCTTGATAATGGAGCCCCACTACACAGTAGAATAATATAATTCAAACTAAAGGCCAAGACAAAAAGACGATTGAAAAATCTAAAAAAAGACTAAAGAATAATACAATACAAGGCATGCGAGCAAATATTGTTGATGACTACTCTCTGACTATCAGGACCCAGGAGGATAAGTTGCATGAGAAAGCTCCTTTAGCCATTCATACGTTCGATGGCGTGACATTGCTTGCTTTCCCTGCTGCTTTTCTTCTTGCTTCTTTTTCATCTTCAACTCCAACAGTTTCTCAGCTTTCTTAGCATGCGTTGTTGTAGCACTTTCACTATTGCTCTTAATGATGACAACATTTGAAGAAACTGTTTCATCTGTACACTTACAGCCACTCAACAATCCTCCTAGTCTTCTCTCCAAGAATCCTTGCCTTATTTGTTTATCCTCCATGTTCAAACCAGAGTTGCTTTTGCGACTACTACTATTATTAATCTTAGCACTAGTACTACTGCTACTGCTACTAAGACTGCTATTGCGACTGACTGAATTTTTGTTAACACTAATGTTTCTACGAACCTTAAGGTCTTGCAATCCAATCTCAGGTGTTGGTACCAAACCCAGTCGGAAAAAGTCCCTTGCTGATGAGTTGCGGCTTCGGCTACTCACAGTTCCTTGTCGAGTTGTTGAAATTCTGATCTGGGGTTTGGGACTTGGGCATGTAAGAAAGTTGTTTTGGACTCTAATTGGCTTGGAATTTCGTCTGAAAGTATTGTTGGAGCTAGTGCTGCTTGTTGAGTTGTGACTTCTAGTACTGCTGCTTCTGCTACTATTGTTGCTAGTGAACCCACCTGTTGAATTATGGTCCATGGACTCAGACCTTGATGTGCACCGGCTAATGTTCTGGCTTTCTTGCTTGACACCGCCCGAGCCACCTTGTGAGCTAACTGAGAGACGTAGTGGGAGGATTTGACCTTGAAAGAAAACCTCATCAGCAGCACACATTTCTGATTCTCTCAAAAGAGAGCCACCCCTTGAGGGAAAATCGAATTCTTCTTGTGTTTGATGATCAATTGCCAAAGCATCTTCTTTTCTTGATTGCTCTTCTTCTTTCTCCTCTGTCAAATTACTAATGACTGGTAGATCACAGAATGATAAATCTTCATCTAATTCTTCTTCAACTGCTTGCTCCGATGAGTTTGAATGTTCCCATCTTTCTTTGGCACAGTTAATTGCCATTTTCAGTGGTGGAAGATAATGTTGTTTTTTCTTTTTCTTTTTTAAACAACTGTTTGAGTCTCCTGTGAAGATTGAAGGAAGAAAGAGAGAGATTTATAGATGAGGATATTTGAATAGGAAGAGAGATAGAGGGGGGACATGTGGAGTAGGAATACTATAAAATAATAAAAGTAAAAGAAGTGCTGGAAAGCAATAAAGAAAGAGAAGAAATGAAAAAGTTAGTGCAGGCGAACCAAATAGTGTTCCTTCCTTGTTTGGAAGTGAAACAAATAAAGATAAAATTAGCAAATAGCTTCTGTGCAGGCCATTAGCAGAGCGAGTAGGTCTCCACTCTCACTTTCAAAGTCATTGTCTTGGTGTTAAATCAGCGGGTCTCTGCATCCTCGCGTGGTGATAATTATGAGTTTTTTTTATTTATATTTTTTGGGTAAAGATGATATTTGAAAATTTGATATTAGTTTATGGTAGAAATTTGAATGGTCCTAAAAGCAGCTAATGACACAATGTAACAGTCATGACCAGCTTTTTTCCTTTGCCTGTTTAGTGGTAACAAAAAGCATATAGGGTAAGGGAGGGGAAAAAAAAATACAGGCTTATTTGGAATATATATATATATATATTTTTTTTCTTTCAACAATTAAAGAAACTAAATTTGATTGGTAAATTCCCTTAAAGTAATTTAATATTTAGGGGAATAAATAATATATTTGGCCAAGAATCTTTATTTCAACTAACCACTCTTAACATTTTCAAAAGGATCAGGTTTAGATCTAATATATGGACCTTGTCACCATCTGACCATGTGTTTAAAAGTGGACATATGTCATCATCTTAATGAGTCCAATACTACTGGATACTAGACCTAAGCCTGACCATTTTCAAAAAAACTAATAACTTTTAACATTTTCAATTTAAACATTCATAGATTAAATCTCTATATATATATATATATAATCTTGAAGTTTTAATTTCAAAATTGTTGCCCCTTATTGTTTAGCTTATAGTTACAAAATATTTACAATTCATAAGTTTGAGTCTTTATTAATTAAAAGTAACAAAAAGCATGTATAATTTTCATTTAAGATCTATTTATACACCGGAATTGTCATGTGAATGGCAGGGAATTGTTGCTGCGGATGCCTCAGCCTAAGGTGTCTTACTGCTATGGGGAGGCCAACTACTGCACCGATGCTTTAGCTAGGATTGGAGCTAACTCCCCCTCTGATTGTAATCGTTTTGTAACCCCCCCCCCCTTTCTATTAGCCCCTTTTTGTTTTTTAACTCTATGGGGTTAAATCGTAACAAGGCATGCCCTCGTGACCCTCGTGTTTCTGCTTTGTAGTTTTTAATATAATCCTCCCTTTCACCCAAAAAAAAAAAAAAAAAAAATTGTCATGTGAATGGCAAGAAGATTGGTGAGGGTGGGGGGTGGTGGAGGGCAAGGAAGAACATGATGAGCAGGTAATTTAGGGAACTTCTTAGATCCCAAGATACCATTTGCGATTAACATAAATTTGTGGTGAATTAGAAATATCTCAACCTGCTATTCAACCCAACATGCTTATTTAATTGCCCAACCCAACCCACCTCACTAAATAGACTTGCACATAGCGGTGAGGGTCGAGTAAGTTGGCAGGTTAAGCAGTTTTTGCACAACCCTAGTTAGTATTATATACCCATGTGATGCATGGCTTACTCAAAAATCATGTTAAAACTAAAACAATTCAATGACAAGCAAAAATATGAATTTAAAAAATTAGAGTGAATAATATATATTAATGATTTTAAGGTACTTATTTGCATAGTGAAAATGCGTAGTAGAACTTGTAGTATTATTACTGTTCCACATATTACAAGCACAACATATATGACCCAGTTTTACTATTGAAACAAAAAATTATAATAGTTTATTAAAATAAAATAATTAATATTCTTTTAAATTTATTGAAATTCTTGGTAGTAGAATTTTAATTGGACTAATATTAATTTTTTTTAGCTTTTTGAAATATTGACAATAGAGTTTCACTTGGATCAAAAAATATTTATTTTAATATATTTATGGTGCACAAAATGACATAAGAAGTAAAAAAAATGAAAAAAATGTTACTAAAAAAATAGTGGGCATCTAACGCAACCACATCATATAGGACAAAAATTTTATTATATAATACATGATATTATGTGAGTTGGACATGAAATTATGTGATATTAATTTCATTTTAAATGCTTTAGTGATAATAACTAAATGACTAGTTAGTATATAATTCATATAATTTAATATAATGTATTAGAAGTCTTATAATATTATGTGGATTTCTGTTACTTGTATTTTATAGTAACTTATTGAGGGTGTGAAATGAAAATTATTTAGAAATTTCAGTGTTTTAATTAAAAATTTTACAATTTAGAATTTAATTTGAAATAATCTAACTTATAGGGGAATTATTTAATTTACTAAAAGTGTTAGTAAAAGGTTAGTCACCATGGTGTAAATAGATGTAAATAGAGTATGATCACTTGACAAAACCACCACAAATTTCAGGATTTAAATTTTATTATATATTTATACTATTATGCCTGTGTAATGCATGACCTATAAATTATGAAAAATCATTTCAATATAATTAGAATTGAATAAAAATAGACTGTGATAATAAAAAATACTTTTAAATTACAAGATGAATGTTCACAATGTAAAGTCCAAGTTTTTTTTTTTTTGATAAAAAAATCAAAGATTATAATAGATTATAAAATAATTTAAAATAAATAATGATCCTTTTTAAATTTTTTGAAATTTTTTATAATTGAGCTTTATATTGTAGTATTTTGTTTTATTTATTAAATATTTGGGATATTTGGGAAGAGATTTCACTTAAAGTAAAATATATTACTAACTCTAATGTACTTATAAGTCACATGAAAAAGCTCATCGACTTTTGTTAATATTTTTCCTGGACCTATATATATATGGCCACTGCGTTGGCATGGTCTTTTTTCCCCAACTCTTAGTAATAGAATTTTAATTAGAGATTTCTCAAAAAAAAAAAAAAAATTTAATTAGAGTATTAATTTTATTAAAAAAAAAATTGAAATTTGCATAAAGTTCTTCCTCAAAAAATAAAAAGTTTTACATAAAGTAACCAGGTTATTATTTTAATGTAATTATAGTGCGTTACACTACATAATGAAAAAAGAAAAAAAAAAATTTCAAAAAGGGCATACACTTGGCACAATCACCGTGTATAAGACACAATGTGTATATATATAAACTAGTTGCTAACCCGTGTTATGCATGGGAACATACCTATTTGTGAGGTAGACTAAAATAATTTTATAAAAAATTTAAGAAACTACACCATTGCATGATTTGCTCTTGTATGACTTCAATCTGTGTTGCAATTTGATGAAGAATCCATTGCTTGAACGTGCATTGGCTTACAAAAAATTTGTCAGATAGTTTCAGATACTGTGAAAAAAAAAACTCAAAAATTCAGATATTAAAACTTCTGAAAGACCAAAAAATATCAAAGAATCAGATGATTCACTGCTTAGAAATTATTGAAACAAAACAAAATATATATGACTAAACAATAGAGAAATATAAGTGTTAGGACATATGTGATTCACTTGTTAGGAACATATGTCACTATTTTATGTAATTGACTAATCCTTTGACAAAATGCACTTTACTTGTAATTGGGTAGATTTAGATGTTTTTAATACTTCAAGAAACAAAGTTTCAAGATCAAGTGTTGAAGTCATTCAAGTCTGTCCAAGAAATAAACTGAATAGTGCAAATTCATTAAAGCTTGACAACTGACTTGACAACTGCATCTATCGAGCCTAAGAAAGCTGTTTTAGCCCATGTGCTCGACACCTTCTCGACAGCTGCTCGACACCTCCTATCTGTCGAGGTTTAAGAAAAATAGAAATTTTGTTCTGTTTTCTTGGAATTCGTGAATATGTCTTTGGGTTTTCTTTTCTTCTAACCCTAGACATATAAAAGGATTATTTTAAGAGTCGTCAACAGTGACGACTCTAGAAATTTTGTCTAAGGTGTTCCTATTTCACTTTGAAAAAATTTTGAATCATTTTGGTCTATTTCGAGATGTTTCAGTAAATACTTGCTAAAATTCAAGATTTGATCGGTATGAAGTTTGTGCTTAAAAAAAAATGTTCTTAAAACCAAAACAAATTTACATTCTATACACCAAAAAATCTCAAAAGGAAAAAAAGAAAAAGAAATGAACAATGTGGTTTATATACCATTAATTGGTTGTCTTTTTTAACAATGTTTTTTTTTAAACAAATGGTACTCCAATTTTTAACTGCCAACCGATGTTAGATTTTTGCCTAAAGGACACTATTTGCCAGAAAAGAAAAAACGTGACAATATTTGCTTGGGTGCCCATTTAATATTTCACCTACACCAACCTAATCCCACCATTTTTACCCAAATAGAGCCCTAGTTTTCAAATTCTCTATCTCTGTGTTTTATACTTCTATCTTACAAGACACCACACTCTCTCTGCCACCCATTCTCTTTGTGCTGCAAATATGTGAACATTGTGAAGGTCAAAATTTCATGAGTAATCCACCTCAAGTTTAAAGAATTATCAAAAGTTACCTTCAGTTTTTTACCCGTCTCACTTTTTCACTCTCTCTCTTACATTTTTTTTTTTTTTTTTTTATAGATTTTAGTTCAAAATTTGTTTGGCATAAAAATTTTGAGGGTGTTCCTGATTTTGCTTAAGGGTGTTCCTATTTATTTTTTTTTTAAAGGAAAACAAAAAAAAAAAATTTAACTATTATATATAATTTTTTTTTTCAGGGCAGGGTGTTCCTATAAATTTTTTTCAAGGTGGCGTCGCCACTGGCCGTCAAAGAGGACACAAGTTGCACAAGTTGTGAGAATAGTTTGTTCAAGCAGATTATGATCGGAGACAAAGTTTTGCTCTAGTTCATCTCTTCTGAAGAAGTTGCTGTGTTTGTGCACCGTAGGGTTTTGTGACCAAGTATCTTCTTGATCATCATCGTGTGGATAAACTGAAGAACTTTGCAGCCTACAACCTTCTCTAGTTGGTGATTGAAGTTGCGTATTGGGATCCGCGCAATGGTTAGTCACGTACTTGGGAGCCGTGCATCGAAAGGAGAAATTATCACTACAGAACAAGTCCAATTGGGTATTGAGATAAGGGTTTAACTGTAAGTTAGTATAAGGTACTGAGATTCCTTTACTTGTAACCGCTTGTTGTGATAATAGTGGAATTTCGGGAGTGATGACCTGAAAATCACTCGGTGGGGTTTTTGCCATGTAGGTTTTCTCCATTCGTAAACAAATCACCGTGTCAAATTTATTTTCCGCTGCATACTTAGTTTATTAGTGATTTGTTTGTGCTACCACGCGTTTGCATGTTAATTAATTTAATTAATTTACTTGGCTAAATTAATTGGTTAATTTATCACAAGGGGTCAATTCGTTTTTGGCCTATCAATAAGAGAAAGATGGGTTACATTCGAAAAAATAATTTCAATTATTGCAAACTTTTTTATTTTGTAAAAAATGGTTAAAGAGAGTTTGGTGGTTCATATACAAAAATTACTTTTTAAAAAATATATGAAAAACTGTAAAAAATATATATATATTTTAAACAAAATAGAGGAGAAGAAAATAACATTAGAAGAGCTCATAGCTCTACTTGGCTTAAAAAAAAATATTGGGGTTTGATTTGCTTTTATAGTGTTCATGATTAACCTTGCAAATTTGGAGATAAATTATCAATGTTTGAGTTTGAATTTAAGTTGGACTTGTTGGAGAAATAGAGTTTCACTCCTTATTAAGTTTGGATTAAACAAAAATAATTTTGTTTTAAAAAATGATAATGATGAGTTTGAGTTTAAGTTGGACTTGTTAGAGAGATAGAGTTTCACTCCTTATTAAGTTTAAACTAAACAAAAATAATTTTATTTAAATATAATAACTATCATCTATATATATATAGATGATAGTTATTATATAATAATAATGTCACAATCCTCGGACAGGATATCACAACTATTGTCAATTCTCATAGAAGGATTTTTTTTTGTGCTTGATATGTTTTAGTTGTGACTTATGTGAACTATTGGCTGTTGATGGTAATTTATTGAGAGTGTGAATTGAAATCATTAAAATTTCATGATTTTAAATTAAACTATTTACAAATCAAGATTTAATTTGAAATCACTCCAAATAATAGTTGAATTATAAAATTTATCAAAATCTTTAATGAAAGGTATTCACTTGGTGCAAAAAAACTAAAAAAAGTGTAACAGCTTCACACAAAAAGAATATAGACATTTATGTTATGATCCTAGTATCCCACATGGATTAAATGTAAGTCTAATCATGTATTTATAAGCTCTTAAGCACCCTTCCTATTAGGGTCATGTGTTTTGGTATTGTCAAACCATGCCAAATTATGTGTCTTTTATTGAGTTTTGATATGTCTTAAAGTTGTAATTAAAGTCCAAGTTGAAGACGCAAAGTTTACTCAAGAAAAGTTCAAGAAAAACACTTTTTCAGCATATACCTCGATAGCAGTTTTGATACCTCTCGATACTTCTAGATAGAAGCTCAAAATCTATTGCCTCCTTGATAGCAGTTTCGAAATCTCTCGATCTATCGAGTGTTGTGGATTAGCAAAAATCAACAACGTGAAAAAGCTCATAACTTATTCGTTTGAATCTTGAATTGAAATTTGTTTGAACCAGTATTTAAAGGACATTATAAGCCACCTATCAGAAGGCTTTTTAGAGAGAGAAACACTCCATTTATGCGGCTAGGGTTTTGTAACCAAGTTTTCTCTATTTCACTAAACCAAAGAGTTCCAAAGTAGATCTGAAGATTCTATTGGTAAAGAAGCAGAAGTCATAGCAACCACCATAGACTTGCTACTGTGAGGAAAACCTTTAAGAGGTTCTTGAAGTTAGTTGGAGATTCCAATTGTGACTGTGGATGGAGCGTCTATATATTGAAGAGTTCAAAAGTTCTGAAGTGGTAGAAGGTTTCTATTGTAAGTTTATTTACTGGGTTTGTAGAGTCTAGGGATAAAGGTTTTGTATTAGATCTGAAACTTCTCTTTATTATAGTAGATTGCTTTTTAGGAATGTTTCCCTCCAGATTTTTTTTATTGTGAAACTAGTTTGTTTCATTGGTTTTCTTGAATTGTCATATCTTGTCTTATTTACTATTTCGCTGTTCATGATATTGATGTTTGTTTGTTTGAACAAGGATTATTCATAATAGATCTAATTAACAACTTGATTTTAAAACTTGTTAATTCTATCAACTGTGATCTAAATTTCCCAACACTTCCCTTGCAAGTTGGTTTTCAAGAGTGGGTTCTACCCATGGGTTCTTAACATTTGGTATAGCTTATTAAGTATGAGCAGTAGTGCCATATGGGTTCTTAGCAATTTGATGCAATTAGATGTTAAACTTAACTTTTATTTTATATATATATATATACAGTGGCGGCGCCATATGGTGTTCAGGGGGTTCAAATGAACCCCCTGACTTGTGATTTTTTTTTTACATAAAACATTTTAAAATATTTTTGTTTTGAATATCTTAAAATAAAATTTTGAACCCCCTTGAAATAAGTCCAAAGAACAAATCAATTCAATACTAAAATTTATCTTGGCCTTCTTAAAAAAAAAAACCCAACATCAAACCAATTTGATCTAAAATCTGAGGAAAAAAAAATAGCAAGTCCAACAACAAAAATTAGTAATCTGTTGATCTTAAATCTCAGAAAAAAACAATTAAATAAGCTGTAAAGTGTAAACACTAAAAGAAAATTAAGTGTGAGGTAGTAGAAGTGGGGCGTGAGACAGTGGAGAATGAAGACATTTTTTTTTATAATGATTGTATTGTTGCGTAGAATTCTTAATAGAGTAATGTAAAAAACAAAAAAAATCTTCTTAATGAATTACAAAGACTTGTAAGCAGTCAAAATTGAGTTGAATTGTTAAATAAAAGAATTGAAAAGAGTAAAAACAAAAACTAATAAATAATGAAGTAGAGTATTCTAAGTAATAATAATTAAAATCCACTTAACAACAATAATTAATAACTTTATTATAGTAATAGAGAATAGATAATTTACAAGATTTAATCTTAGCAATAATAATTAATATCTTCATTATACTAAGAAAACATATGCCCAATGAACTTATAGTTTATCTCTAATTCTCTTGCTAATACAATGAATAAATTTTTGATAAGGAAGTCACATATACCGCAAGATTTATCTCCTACCTAAGATTTATTATCTAAAAGAACTCGTGTTGACTTAAAAAAACTTCCTTTAGATTATAAGTTACGAAAGATCTCATCAATATTATCATAATGATCAAGATGAAAAAAAATTATTTACAAAGAGATCCTTGTCTACCTCTTCAACACGAATTTGAATGACCTCTCTAAAAAGTATTTTTGGAGCTGCCACTATACATACATACATACATACATACATATATATAAAGACAAAATTTTGGTATAATACCTTAGGTGCTGGTCCTTAAGTTCCCCACTTAAGATTGAGTCATATAACTACTTAACTAAAAAATACACTTTAATCTCATGAGGAAAAATTCACATGGTAGAATCTTAAGAGAATCTAAGGAACAGTACCTAAGTCTTGCTCTACATATAATGTACATGATATGATCTTTTCATACAGTAGATGGTTTTAATAGTTTAATTATACAACAAAGATTTTTGTGTTGAATAAAGCATAAGTAGATTAAATGTATTGTCACGGAGGACTTGTGAGTGACAGATTGCGATTCAATGGTCACTCCCTTTCTCTTATATCTTTCGGCAAAAATATTTGGCTTTGATTTAAGCCACATTTTTCACTGGATACACCTAGCACGAAGTGATTGACTCCTAATTTATCTCAACAGTTATAGTTTAATCTCTTTCTTATTACTTTAATCAATCGAAAAGTTCGACAATTAGTCGGCGCCAATCACCCATGATGTTACTTCGTGTGCACGCGTTATCCTTTCAGGCGGAGAAGAGATAAATATCCAATTCCCTAAAAGGTTTCGAAATTGCTTCTGGTTCCAACTTTAGATTGGAAAAAAGTTATGTTATCAATACATTATCCCAGTTTAATTTGTTTATACATGAGATTATTGCATAAGTTAACCTTTCAGGTCCTCAGGCCGAGAAGAGAACCAGATATGGTTATTTTCTACCTTTTGAAGTTGCTTCTGGGCCTGAAATTAGCTTGATTTTTTTTTTCTTCCAATTTGTCGATATATAATTCCAGTTAAATTAATTTTATAAAAGAAATAGATCTTTTATTAATTCTAAGGGTAATAGAATCAGCTAAAAAACCGTACATTATATATTGAAAAATCATTGATTTAAAAATTCTCTCTTCCGTCTCTTTTCATTGAATATTCTTCCTCTGTTTAATTTTGGAAGCTAAAGAGCATTGTATGTAAGACCATGTAGTGTTTATTTTTCATTACTATTTTTTTTTCCCGTTCTGTGAATACCATTGAGTGCTTTGTTTTTTGTCCCCCTTAATGCAAAGACGCAAAATTTCTATTTCTTAAGGAAGTTTTAATTTTAATCTGACAATCTTTTTATTCGCTTATTATTTTGGTAAAACCAAGTCGGAAGAAAAGCATCTAGTCATATTTATTTTTTTAAGATTCATTGAATTCTCCTCTACTTTAAAAAAGGGTAGAAATACCAATAGACAAGACCATTCTCCTCTTTTAATAAAGAACTAATACAATTAAACACACACATAAAAAAAATTATATATATTATAAAAGTTGCTACTCTTTATTTATTATAATATTAGTCACTAATCCGTGCTGCATGGGAATCTACCTATTTGTGAGGTAAACTAAAATAGTTTTATAAAATTTTAAATTGATTAAGAAACTACACTATTGCATAATTTTCTCTTATATGACTTTAATTTGTGTTACAATTTGATGAAGAAGTCATTGCTTAAACGTATAATGACTTACAAAAAATTTGTTAGATTGTTTCAGATACTGCAAAAAAATAATTCAAAAATTTTGATATTAAAACTTTTGAAAGACCAAAAAATATTAAAGAATCAGATGATTCATTGCTTAAAAATTATTGAAACAAAACAAAATATATACGACTAAACAATAGAGAAATATAAGAAAAAGATAGGTTACATTCAAAAGAATAATCCATGGCCATAACTATTGAAAGGAATCAAAAGATTCAGAGCCTATAAATTATAGATAATATATGTGTGTGTGTGTGTGTGTGACTGACTACATAAATTCAGATGTTAAAACTTCCAAAATGTCAGAAAAAATATATAATTAAAGAATAAGTTATTGAAACAATTCAAAAAATATATGACTATTAAAAGGAGAAATATAAGAAATAACAAAAGAGATATTGGGCTTTTCCCTACTTTTATAGTGTTTATGATTAACCTTGCAAATTTGGAAATAAATTATCAACGTTTGAGTTTGAGTTTAAGTTAGACTTGTTAGAAAGAATTTTACTCCTTGTTAAGTTTGGACTAAACAAAAATAATTTTATAAAAAAAAAAATGATAATGATAATGATCCATTCCGTGGCGCGAAATCCATCATTGGCTAAACAATTATTTGGTTATGCCATTTTTTAAAGGCTTCGAATTTATATATAGATTAGTGGATGAATGAAAAATTAAGATACTAAACACACACACAAAAAAGCCTCATCACGTGTGATGAGGCTAGTAGTAGTTATTATTATTATTATTATTTTTTTGTGATAGAAATTTATTCAAGTTATTTTTTTATTAAATTTTGTATAATTTAATTTTTTTTAATGACCACTACCTAATTTTTTTTTTCTAGAAACGGCCATTGATTACGATTTGAATATTTTAATTTAAATCATATTATAATATCAAAATATAGAATCCCAATGATGCTGTTAAAATAGTATTGGAGGCAGGGACAAACGCAGGATTTTAAGCCGGGGGGGCTAGAGATAAGCAAAATTTTTTTTTCTCAAATACGCATCCATATAGTATTAATAAATTATCAACCAAGACAAATACCCAAAAATCATTGTTTCTTAGTATATTAAGATACAATCTACTAACAAAAACAAAAGATGCGAAACACTATTGTTTCTTAATATATTAAGATACAATCTACTAACAAAAACAAAAGATGCGAAACACTATTGTTTCTTTATACAATCATCTATGAAAAGGGAACTCGACGCTCTTTCAAATCTTCAAAATCATCTACTATTGAATCCAAACTAAATGTTGAAGCTATATCCTTTTCAATGTATAACATCAAAGAGTCACTCAAAAAGTCATCTTCCATTTTGTTTCGAAGTTCAGTTTTGACAAGTTTCATAGCTGAAAATGCTCGCTCTGTAGTAGCAGTAGAAACTGGAAGAGTAAGCACAAGTATCACAATTCTATAAACAAGTTTGTAGTGTTCTGAATTTCCAGTTCTCACTAACCATTGAGACAACTCAGATAAACTTTTCAATTTTTTGAACTTTGGATCTTGGACTACATTATGCTCAAAATGATAAAGCTCCTTCTCCAACACTTGTTTGTCATAATCTGTAAAATCTTGTGGATAGAAATTCTTTACCAACAAACAAAGATCACTAATTCTGAAAGATTTTAATGCCTCTCGAGGTTCTAAAGCTGAGCTAAGCCTAAGCAACTCCATTGCATCTTCATTAAATCGATAATTTAGTTCCTGTAGTTGAGAATTTATTGTAGCATAAAAAATATTTACTCGATAATGATGCTCATTTGTAACGTTATCTGGTTGATTACGAGCTCGACCTCGCCTCGCAACATAACGAGCATTCATATCCAGGACATCAATGCGATGCTTCTCACAAAATGATATCACAGTGGTGAGTAAGCCATCCCATCCATCATCTCTAAATTTTTGGATAAGTGCTTTAGTAGATGAAACTAAATGCATAGCATTTAAAATGTCTTGAGATTGGCTTTGCAAAGCTTGACAAAGTTTATCAGTGATCTCCATAGTTTCCTTCTCAAGATGCAAGATGAAAACAAATTCAAATGAAGTTAAACCTTCATAAGCTGACTCTCCTTCTGCCCGATTTTCTCCATCAATTGCACCATCGATTATATTTTGTAAAACTTCAACAGTTGAACTAAACATCCTTAATAAGCTAGAAACTGATCTAAAATGTGAACTCCAACGTGTTTCTCCAGGTCGTTGTAAAGTGCCAATTTGATTAAGTCCACTTCCAGTCTCAAGCTCTTCAAGATCAATCAAACGTGCTATTTCATTAGCATTGGCAACTTTCAATTGCTCATTGCGCTTGCATGAAGCACTAACAATTTTGATCAGAAAAAGCAAGGTAAGAAAAAAATGACTAATGGGAACAACTTGTTTTGATGCTTTTACTAATGCCAATTGTAAGCGATGTGCAAAACAATGGATATAGTAAGCATATGGGCAATCATTCAAAATCAAAGCTTGTAATCCATTCCACATACCTCGCATGTTGCTTGCTCCATCATATCCTTGCCCTCGAATATTTTGTATATCTAAGCAATATTGAGATAACAAAGAATATATCCCCTTCTTTAGAGTCAAAGCTGCAGTGTCAACAACATGAATAAGCCCAAAAAAGCGTTCTTTCACAAAGCCTTCTGCATCAACATATCTAAACACCACAGCCATTTGCTCTTTCATGGACTCATCACGAGCTTCATCAACCATTATGCAAAACTTTGCATCACCAATTTCTTCCCGAATGGCCTTCTTCACTTTAGCTGAGAAAACATGTAGAATTTCCTTTTGAATCCTAGGTGATGTGTAGGTTGCATTTTTTGGAGCTTTTTCTATTATTTCAGCAACCTTCTCATTCCAAAAAGTCACAATACCCAATGATTCATGAAAGTTCCCACGATTTAATGAACTAAAACTTTCATCTCGACCTCTAAAAGCTATAGCTTGAAAGGCAAGATATCGCACAATAAAAATTGTGGCCTTCAATTGCAACCGATTATTTGCAATTTGTTCAGTAGTGAAATGATCAACTACTCTTTGCAAATGCTGCGATTGGTTCATCAAATCCTTACACATTTGCTCAGCAACTCTATGAGCTGAGTTAGGATCTTTTCCTATATGAACTTGAAAAGAACAATCTTTGCCCCCAACCTTTTTCCAATTTCTAAATCCACCAACAATAAATGCATTTTGTCCCACAACCACATTTGGATTATGAAAGACAAAGCAGGGTAGACAATAAGCTGCATCTGTTGTAGGAGAATATTCAAGCCATTTTGAATTATTTCTATACCAAGAAGCTTGAAAACTACGATTCTGCTTTCCACTTTTTTTGAATGTCTCTAGAGGAGGTTGGTGCGGACCTTTTTTAATGTAAGCCCGTCGAATTTCATCACGTTGATTAACATGATATTCCCATATTTGTTTGCGTGTTCCGGGATCATAATCCAAAGAATCAAGGTCAATTCTTTGAAATTGTGATTGAGAGATTGGAACATCCGCATTTTCCGGAATTGGAACATCCGCATTTTCCGGAATTGGAATAGCAACATTAGTTGTTGGCAATTCCACGTTGACTTCAGAAGAATTTGAAGTTGAACCTTTTCTTTTGAAAAAATCAAGCATTGTAGTTGATTTTTTCATGATCTACAAATAAAATAAAAATTATATAAGAATTACCGTTATTTTTTTAAATTTGTGTGATAATTTCTTATATTATATGATTTATTTTTTTTCTTTTTGTCTTTTGTTTGCCTTTAATATCTTTGTGTTTAAACTGCCTTTATTTATGTCTCTGTGTTGTCTTTTATATCTTTTATGTTTTTTGTATCTTTGTATTGTCTCTTTGTCTTCATCTTCCTAATTCTGACCCACTAACCCAAATATCCAATGAATCCCACTACAGACAGTCAAGCACTACTAACAAAAACTTTTCTTAACTTTACCTTCTTTTTTTTTTTTTGGTTTTTTTGTTTTCTCCCCTGTCGGTTGTCTTTGCCCAACAGCAACTCCACACCACTTTTCCCTATTCCCTATTATTATGTCCAACTAATGTCCAACACTCCAACTACCAGTCAACAAAGCATCTGACTCTATCTATCATTCTATTTCTTTTATCTATATAATGCAAGGCACAGGCAGCAAGAGCCACAAACACAGTCACAAAGCCAAAAACCCAAAAAAAAAAAAAACACACACACAGTTCAGTTCAGCCGCAGCACAACACAAGCACCAAATCACCAAATCAGTTATCAGTAAAAACTAAAAACACAAACAAGAAACACTCAAACACCACAAGCACAGCTGCACAGTTTCTTTGATTCTCAGAATCTCAGATCACAGATTCACAAGGTTTTGAAATTTGAAGGAAAAGATAAGAGTTAAAGAGTAAATACCTGATTCTGTGAACTGTGATTCTGTGAAGGCTCGAAGCTGGGCTGGGCAGATCGGGAAACGGCAACCAGCGGCGGCAGCAGCAAGTGGATCTCGTCTCACGTGGCGGCGGGTCTCGCTCGAGCAGCTGGGTTCGCTTCGCTCTCTGTCTCTCTCACTCACGGCGTCACGGCGCTCCGCTGCCTCTCGTCTCTCACACCGCTCGCTCTCTGTCTCTCTCTCGGTCTCTCAAACTTTCCTTTCTTTTTTTTTTTTTCTTTTTTTTCCTTTGGTTTTTGCTTTCTCCGTTGGTTTTGGACTGCTGAGGCTGAGATTTTTATCTCTTTTTTTTTTTTTTTTTTTTTTGTGGATTGACATGGGTTATGGCCTTATGGGCTCTGTTTTGCTCTGAGCTGGCCGGATGATGGGCTAGGGGAAGGGGGGTTCATGCCGGATGATGGGCCAGGGGAAGGGGGGCCGGAGCAAAAATTTCAGGGGGGCCCAAGCCCCTATTTTTTTATTTTGGAAAAATTTTACTTGCTAAAATTTTTTTTTTTGGGCCCAGGGGGGGCTCGGGCCCCCTTTGCCTTGTACCTGGGTCCATCCCTGATTGGAGGCTTATTAACTGTCCCTAATCCCTCTTAGCTAGAACTTTTAAGGCTAAGTACCATCCTGATGAATCATTGCAAGGCCACACACCTAAAGCACACCATTCCTGGGTTTAGAAAAACATTGTTCAGCAAGGTGATCCTATTCTTCGAGAAGGCAGATGGTTGGTTGGAGATGGTTTTGATATACCCCTTACTCATCCTGATTGGTCGTCAAACTTAAGAGATAGTTCTTTGCTTCCCTCTATGCAAACCGGCATAGTAGGAGATCTTATTGATCATAATTCTAGAAGTTGGAAAGTGGATTTAATTAGGAGCTTATACCATCACCCTAAAGCGGTCAACATTTTGCAAATGCCCATTTCCAAAATCAATGTTTCTAAGGATAGGCTTATGTGGAAATACTCAAGGGATGGGAATTATAGTACCAAGAGAGCTTATGAGTTGTTAACTGAAGACTCTTTAGAATCACAACAATTCCAGCAGGAAAGGAAGATATGGACTGCAATTTGGAAAGCCCATGTTCCCTTAAGAATTATCAATTTTGTGTGGAAACTTCTCCATGACAGCCTACCTACTATGACCACTCTACACAGTAGAGGCATCAGTAATGATGTCACTTGCCCCTTATGTAATGCTGAAGAAGAGACTCCTACACATCTGTTTCTCTTTTGTAGCTTTTCTAGAGCTTGTTGGTTTGGTTTAGATCTTGGTCTGCATACTTCTGATATCACCAATGTGTCTGTTCAGTCTTGGTTAAAAGACTATATCAACTCTTACTTAAATAATGAAGATCAAAGCTCGGTCATCCTTCAATCAATGTTTACAGTTTTGTGGTTAATTTGGAATCATAGAAACAAAGTGCTTCACCAAGGCTTGAACCCGAATCCCCTAGAGGTTATTCTAACAGCCAAAACTTTATCTTGCAGTTACAGGAAGGCTTATGCAGGCCCATACCATCCTACCAAAGAGCTTAGAACAACCAAGTCAGGACATCTCACAACTGCAGGGCAATATCAGCTCATCATCAAATTAGCTGAAGCAAGAAGAACAAAGCCACAAAGGAGAGCATATGCTTTGTAGCTGTAAATATGCAAGGAGCGGAAGTGTTTTCAGGGGTTAATTGCAGTCTTGCCAACACAGCAATAGGAGCTCTACTTGAAGCAATGGTGGAAGCTGGTATCATAGCTAAAAAGTATGGATTTTAGCATGTTTTGTTCTTAACTGACAGGGTCAATCTCCATCAAGTTTTCAAATTGAGGAAAAGCACAGATTGGTTGGATAGTAGTAGGATAGCTGATTTGAACTTTCTTTCTCAAAATGGTTTATTTTGTAATACTTTGGTTGTCCCTCATGTAGTAGTTAAGGTTGTGTGGTGTTTAGCTGAACAGGCTGTGAACACACCCTTGTATTACAGGTGGTATAATCCTGCTCTATGTAACATTGTATGAACTCTTCCTTTGTTTGGTATAAAAAAAGAAAAAAGAAAAAGAAAAGATGCCGTTAGTAGCATTATGATTAGAATATATTTTATTTTTTGATAGGTAAGATTAGCGCTGTTGAGTCACAAAAGTCCAAAAATTGCAAAAATTTAATAACCAATGCACCTAATTTTAAAGCCATAGCCAAATTTAATTTCGAGAGAGTTTGAGTTTAAGTTGGACTAGTTAGAAAGATAGAGTTTCACTCTTTGTTAAGTTTGAACTAAACAAAAATAATAATTTTTTATTTTTTATTTTTTAAATATTGTGTTGACGTGAAAAATTGTGAGAGCTTCAGAGACTTCAGTATTTTTAAAATATTATGCTGACGTGAAAAATTATAAGAGTTTTAGAGGTTTCAATTTTATATATATATATATATATATGTAGATTATAAGTTTCTTCCTAGTAAGTAACAAATTGTAGAAATTTTATAGTATTACATAAAAGTTAAATAAATTTGAATTATTTTTAGTTAAATAAACAAATGACAATGGAAAACAAAATCATTCACTCTTTCTTCTTCTAATTATAATTATAATATAGATAAATGATTTATTTGTGGGGGTAAATGAGTTCACACCGGAGACCAACTTTCTCATTTAGCAAAAAAAAGGTTTATTTATATTGGACTTCTTGCACCAAATTTACTCAATTGGCACAGAAATTAGAAAATTTGAGTGGAACATGTACTGCAAAATTAGACTTTAATTTGAATTTGAATTAAATTTTCTCTTAGTTTTAACTTTCGTATAATATATATGATATGATAAGACTATTCGTATTTTTTCCAAAAAAAAAAAAAAAAATTCTTATTGAATTTTTCTTTAAACGTCATTCTCCTATTTCTTGATGCAAGGTAGGGTTGGCTGAATAAATTTTGAGGTGTGGTAAATTTTAGTAGATTTTTATAATATTTAAATCTTATTTATTTAACTTTCTATATATATCTTTTTAGTTTAAAATCTTTTGATTTTTGAGATGCAAAACTGTTAATTTAATTTTGTATTTAATTTTATTGACATCTATCTTACAAGTTGTTACAAAATTTGATTATTATTGATTTTTTGGCACTCATTAATGTAGGGCATACATTAATAATCAATTTTATAAATTTTTATAAAATAATAAAAAAGTTGTCAAAAAAGTTAAGGCATAAATACACTTTTAATCCTTACATTTTGGCTTTTTTCCATTTTAGTCCCTACATTTTTGTGGGTCCGAGAGGTCTGCAATCCGGCCCAAACTCTATCTGGGCCCAGGGCCCGTGCCGAGGAGGTATCTTGCCGAGGACGAATTGTCGATGGCCGGGGAGTCCAGGGGAACGGCTGAGAAGCTACCCTGTCCTCGGCGCTCCAGAACTTCGATGGGACGATCAACATCTTGGTAGAGGCTATCCCCAGATAGTCCCCTGAAGGGGATGTAAGTAGAAGGGGGCCCATAGGGAAGCAGGGTGTAGGATTGGATCAAGGATGACGCATCCCCTCCGTATTAAATGCATCTGCCAACACCCAGATCCGATTAATGAGAAAAGACGTTGGGACGGTGTAAACTTCGATCTTCGCAACTAGTAAAAAGTAAGATGGGATGGTTGATGGGATGGATACAGAAATAAACTCCTGCTTGACCTACAAGTGGAGGGTCAGGATCAACCAAGACGGACTATATAATAAAAAGGAAGGTGCACCAACCAGGAGGCTGGGAAAAATGGCCAAAAACCAGAGCCTCCCAGCCCACCTCCAGGAGAAAGACTCCATGGGTGAAGATAACCTAGATACGCACGAATACCACGAAAAACCCACCGCCTGGTGACTAAGGCCTAGCCTTCTAAACCCACGCTCTACAAATGATATTGTTTTGGGCCTTTTTACGTGCGAACCCCACACCGCTACGGTTCGTTACGAATCGTGTCCTTACAATTTTAATTTTACCATTTTTAGTCCCTAAATCAATTAATGCGTTCCATTTTGGTCATTTCTGTTAGCCCACTAACAAAAATTGCTTAAGTAGCAAACTGAGTGCATTGCTGGCACATTAAATACTGACGTGACCAATTAAAAAATAATAAAAAATTTTAATTAGCATTTTTAAAAAATGCCATGGCGGCTTCTAAATATAAAAAAAATTTATTAATCAATTTTAATGAAATTAAAAATAATAAAATACATCAATTTAGATCCAATTCATTTTGAACAAGAACACAATCACAGATTTAAACATCAACACAAGAACAAAAAGCACAAACCCAAAACCAAACACAAAAAACAAAAACTCAAATTTAAACATTAATACAAGATCACAAACACAAAGAACACGATAACAAACATAAACCATTTACTCTCAAACTTCCTTTGCTTACTCTCAACAGTCAATGTTGCCATCAAATCAACACAATTACACAGCCCACCCAAACCCAGACTACACCTTCGCCATTTCCTTCCTCCAATCCCAAGTTCACTCCCTCAACCTCCAAACACAAACTCTCCATTTCACTCCAAAGAAAAACAAACCCATTCTCCTCCTCTCTTGGCTTGGCTCCAAGTTCCAACCCTTCCTTTCCTTCTCTCCTCTTTAACTCCCATGTCATCTTCGTCCTTGCCAAGCCATCCAAATGGTCCCACCTTCCTTTCTCTACCATCTGATCTTTTAATGGTTGCATCTACGCCAGTGGAGCTCAAGAAGACAAGTCCATCACCATCCAATTCCTCTCTCCTATTTGATTCAAATTCGGATCATACCAGTACCAGATCTAAATCTCATGCCTCAGAAACCCACCTTGACTTCGACTTCAACTTCGTGGTCGTTGTCGCTGCCATTGCTACCGTCGAGAATATTTGCTGGTGCTGGTAGTGAGGGTGGGT
>NC_044909.1:39977050-40034924 GCF_001633185.2 Quercus lobata
AAAAAAAAAAAAAAAAAAAAAAAAAAAAAACAGCAATACAGATAAATAAACAGTCAGATATCTTTTTAAACTCGTCTCCGAAGTCCTTCCAAACTCTGCCTCAGTAGCGCCCATATTGAGAGAAGGACCTTCTTCAGAAGAAGATGGAGGAGATGAATGAAGAAGATGGAGGAGATGAATGAAAAGAAGGAGGAGAAGAAGAGGGAAGAGATGAAAAGAAAGAAAAAGGAGCAAAAGAGAGAGAAGGAAAAGCACCAGGATGGATCTGGTGGTGGAAAGAAGAAGAAAGAGAGGCAAAAGGAGGCACCAGTGAACGAAGAGAGGAAGAAGCAGGGGCACTTAGCACCTGCCTCAGTCCTGACTCCTAACACATTGGTGCCATGTTAGATATGCTCATGAGAGAGCGGTTGGTACTGATAATGGGTGTCCTTGGCTCAGTCACGCCGAAAGTTTGATGTGACGAGTCCCTGTTTCAGATTTTGGCTGAAAGGAAAGTGAGACAAATCTTGAGTCTTCGCCATCCTTGCCCTGACCGAGCCATTTCGAGTTTTATTAGAACATGGTGTTTTTGGGAGGGGTATGGTTCCTTCATTGCTTATTACTATGGTAAACGTATCACGATTTAAGGTATAACCAGAAGGTAAAAGTAAACTCTGAGAGGAGTCTAAGGGTTTCAGATTTTGGGGGGATTAAAGGGGTTCATGTATGGGAGAAACAACTCTCGCCTTTCCTTTTTATATGAGGGGCGAAGCGAAAGGTACTTAATATGTTCAGATCTCCAAGGAAATCTGCAAACAAGAATATGCCCGTCCCGCTTCCCCAGACCATCAATAACCATTAAATCTGAAAGGTCTCGTAAAAGGAAACTATTAAAGACACGCTTTGGACAGCCAAACGGCATGAGCGCGTCGTGAATAAATTAAGAGGAACATCTCGTAGACCGGTACATTTCCTGGGCAGGTGGAGAACCGCCAACATCAATGAAAGGCTGAATTAAATGAGCCATAATAAAGGCTCGGTATTACCAAAACCCTCATTTCCAACCAAGAGGTCGGACAGCAGGGTTTTGAGGGGCTATTGTGGGGCCCAATAATTTATGGGCCAGGCCCATTTACCCGTGGGGAGTCCAAAGGCCCAAGCCGAGGAGGGCTATGGTCCAAACTCAATAATATAAAGCACAAGATAGCCTTGGGATACAACCGAGGAAATTTCAGTCCTCGACAGAACCAAAGTCCCACCGGAAAGAGGGGCAAAAACGGTATAGGACTAAGCTTGAAAGAAAATCTAAAATATCCAGGGAAAGCTGCCCTTACTGCCATTCAATACTCTGTACCTGACAGAGCTGTATTCTTCGGCTTTTACAACCACCCCCAACGACTTTGGGTATGGACTGATGGGACAAGTATCACTCTTAGAAAAGTTGACCCTACACGTGGACGAAGGACAGTGAACGCAGGCTAGTATAAAAGGAAAAGTAAGTAATCTAGAGAAGGGGTTGGGAAAAATGGCCAAAAACCAGAGCCTCCCAGCCCACCTCCAATAAAAAGACCCCAGGGGTGAAAACAACTTAACCATGTATGAACACCATGAAGAACCCACCGCCTGGTGACCAAGGCCTAGCCTTCCAAACCCACGCTCTACAAATGATATTGTTTGGGCATTTTTACGTGCGAACCCAATACTGTTACGGTTCGTTACGAATCGTGCCCTTACAATACCAAAAAGTGCAATGGAACCCATGAATAGTAATAAAAATAAGCTAAATAGTAAAATAATTTTAATTTTTCATCCCAATCCAAACGCACACTGAATCTCAAATATCTTGATACATTTGTTATTATCATAAAAAAGTGTGTGTGTGTGTTTTTTATTTTATTTTTTTGGGGTGAAAGTGTGCGTGTATATATATATATATATAAATTAATAAATTTAGATATAACAAAATGTATGACTTCAAATATAATAAAATAGAGAAAATGAATACATATGACCAACCTTTGACCCAAAAAAATTTGGGACTAAAAGTTCTTGATGTAATAATAGTAAATTCAGGTGAAAAACTCATAAATGAATGGAAAAAATTGTCAAAAAGAATTAGAGGATAATGAAATAATACAAGAGAAAGTTAACAATGAAAATAATTGTAATGATATTCAAATAATAAAGATTCTTAATTATATAAAAATCTGGGGTACAACACTAAAGCATTTTTACAGGCACAGCCTAAAGCATTTTACAGTTTTATGGTGACAGGAAGCCACATAAACTTAAACTAATGTTCCTCAAACCAGTGAAGACTATCTGGCACCATCAATCCTTAATTGGGTTTTGACTTTCAGTAGACTTTGTATCAGAATCATCATCCCCTCCAATGGGTGTATGATCATCTTCCTCCATTTGGATTCTGTCAGAAGGCAAATGCCAAGCAAGAGGAAACTGCAACTCCAGTATAGCGTTTGTTGTGCTTTCTTCATGCGGGTCTGTGTGCATTGCAGTTTCTTGAAGCATCAATGAATATTGCAAGTCATATAGCACTTCCTGCATTTTAGGCCTGTCAGCACTATTTGTCTTCAAACACTTCTCAGCTGTTTCACCAAACTTTCGCAATGAATTAGGCTTAATTTTACCAACTAGTACCGGATCAATAATTTTCTCAAGTTGACCTTTCCTTTGCCACAGCATCCCCCATTCAGCTAGGCACATCTCCTCCATTGGAAGCAACTTGTTAATAGCCAGTCTAGCACAAAGAATTTCAAGAAGTACAACTCCAAAAGAGTACACATCAGATTTTTCTGTCAATTGTAGGGTGGTGAGGTATTCTGGATCAAGATAACCAAAGCTACCCTTTACGCCCATGGTGAAATGTTCTGGATCAGGAAGCCCCGACTTTGAAAGGCCGAAGTCAACAACTTTAGCCACATAATTTTCATCAAGCAAAATGTTTGTGGTCTTCACATCACGGTGAATGATTCCTCCAGCTGGACCAGTGTGTAGGTAACGTAGGCCTTTGGCAGCACCAATACAAATTTCAAGTCTTTGCTCCCAAGATAATTCAGATCTTGAAGATGAACTCTCAGAATTGTCATTTGAATCATAGAGATGATCTCTTAGAGTCCCCTTTTCCATATGTTCATAAACCAGTATCATCTCAGACCTTTCATCGCAGTACCCAATCAAAGAAACAAGATGGTGATGCCTGATTTGAGATAACACTATGATCTCCGTTTGGAATTCCTCAATACCCTGCCCATGTCCTGCTTCACTTCGCTTCACAGCCACTTTCATACCATTCCTAAGAGTTCCTTTATACACTTTTCCAAATCCACCCTCACCAATCAAAAATTTTGCACTGAAGTTCTTAGTTGCATACTGTAATTCAGCTAAAGATATCCTCCAATTAAGGTTCAGATTCGAAGGTTGGGATAAATTAGCACTTCCTTCAGTCAACCTGATAAAAGCTATTCCTCCATAAAGAAGCCCTCCCAAACTTGGATCAGGCTCTGTCTTCTTGCATTTCAAACGCAACACCACCACTATTATCAAAATGACAAATGCCCCACTACTTACAGAACCAATAATCTTTATAACAGGGGAGTGCTTCTTGATTTTGACTGGTTCACATTCCACCGGTATGGGACCTGATTTGCTCATGAACTCCATAATCTCCAGCCCATTCAAAAACGCATTACGAATGCCAGAGTCATTCTCTGAAGGGCTTATACTAAAATTGGTAAATCCAGAATCATCTGAATCAACCACATAATCGATGAAAAAGGGAACAGCAAAGTCTTCAGTTCTATTATACGGATCAATCAACTGATCAAAGTTGCTATATATATAGAGATTGAATATCAGCAAATTAATATTCTTTGATACTATGTCACACAAATGGACCCGAACAAAGTGTCTAGTATTCTTACTGACGGGAAAACGCCAAGTTAAATTTAAGTGCCCGGCGTTGACGCCACTGACTTCCTTCAACTGTTTGGCTGTCTGGTAAACACCATCTGGGGCAGTATACCTTGTGGCCAGTGTAGAGTTGTAATTAAGCTGACTATAAGGAGTGCTGTTCTTTGCAGAATCGCGGTTGAGTATTAAGTAACTATCATCTAGTACCCAATTCCTCCCCAAGTCATCATCGAATTCATTTTGGGAACCTCCAAAGTTGATCCTATGGATTGTATGCAGAACCTGAGACTGAGAGAGCAAACCTTTGTAGTTACCAACATTTCCAGCAGAAGTAACGCGAGTAACATTATCAGTGATGCGGGTCTCGCTGGCAAGAAAGACTTCTATGGCGTTTACGAAAGCCAAAGATGAGTCTTGAGAAGGTATGAAATGGATTTTAAACTCTCCTTGTGGGATGGTGAGGAAGAATTCCTTGATCACCGGAGAACCACTGCTGTTTCGGATGCTGAAATTGGTTAAAAGTGAAAACCCAGAAGCCGAAACATTGAACAGTGCATCATATAGATTAGCAACACGTGACAGGTAAGCAAAGAAATGGAGGCGTACTATGTAAGTATCATTCTGCTCGATTTCAAAGCTATAAGAACATGGCTGTCTGTAAACTCTTGCTGTTCGATAGAGTTCTGGAATCCATGTTGATTTGTTGTTGACTTCTTCGCTTTTCCCAGTTGAGAAAGAAGGGGAATTGCTGTCGGCAACAAAGACCCGGCCGTGGTCGTCGCTGGCATTGGAGCTTGCTCCACAGTTGATGAAGTACTTGTCAGGAACAGTGTAAGCTAGTGAAAGAAGCAGCAGTGAAGAGAAGTGGAGAGGTAAGAAAAGGCAGAGTTGGAAAAGTGTCTTATGGGAGTGAACCATCTCCATGGATTTTTTGTGAGAGCAGCTACTTCTTCAGTGATTATGGCAGCTTGAGGATGGGAAGAGCTCGTGATAATAATCAATAGTATCTAATTATCTATATCAAAATTTTAAAAATCATACAAAGACCTTGACTTTGACTTGAAAGTATAAGCTTTCTACCGCCGCTTGATGAGAAGAGTTCTCGTCCAATATCCAGAATAGCGGTTCGAATGATAGTTTCAGTAATGTCCGTGTGGTACACATAATATTATTTATTGTCATCACGTAGCGTGAGTTCGATGAGCCCACACTGTAGACCCTCTTTTTTATTCAACAAAATAAAAAATTATAAGCTTTCTATCTTTTTTTTGTTTCTTTTTTTTGGGTAAAACGACATTGCTTTTTACCTATTTGAAGTAGTTAAATTTGTTGCAAAGTTATAAAAAAAGTGCCTCACTAAAATGTTATACAAAGTGTGTAACATTTGTTATAAATGATTTATAAATTAATATGACAATAAATATGATTAGTAAATTTTAATAACATATTAAATGAATGTCATAAAAATTTATTGCAATGAATATACTTGTATTTGTTAAACGTTTGTAGTAATTAGTAAAGTTCATCACTAATATTAATTTTATTTATTTGAATCCACAAATTCTTATCTCTGAAATGGAGAAAAATATGGAGAGAAGAAAAATTTATTATTTTACCCATATATTATTTTTATTTTTATTTTTTACAATTCATCTGGTAAACAAATATGAAATAATATATATATACACACACATCCAAGTTATTATTTATGAATTTACTATTGTTTAAAAAAAATGTTAATTGCACTTTCCCCCTTAATTATTGGGTTCACTTCAATCCTTTCCCCCAAATTTTAAAATCGAGCTATGTCTTCTCTTAAGTATTGAAAATTAGCAAATTGCCTCCTGTGGTAGCTAGCATATATATAATAAAAACCAATGAGAGAATTTGCAGAAAGGATTAAACATGATTAAATTAGAAAGAAGATCACAAGTAATTATTATAGCAAATTTTGATAACAGATCAGCATCCAACACGTTCTCAGCCTCTAATCAGATCTTAGCTCAAGGCCACTTCGGCTCATGTCAAGTCCTCAGTCCATAAGGCATGAGCAATAAATATTGTACTAGCTGTTAAGTTAATAAGAGAGTTGGGGAAGCTGTTAAGTTTGATAGTACTATTCAGTTAACAAGATTTGTAATATAAGAACTTGAATGAGAAGAACTCATCTTTCCTCATCAGAAATCTTAACAGAACAAGGCTCTCTCCTCTTACTTTCCAATAAACTAGATGACACAAACTACATTCTCTAGAAAAAACCAGATCTCAACAATTCTGCATGCCTATTCATTATTTGGCTTTTTAGATAGGACACTTCAGTTTCCTGAACAAAATGATTAGAGATAGTGGAGGGATGATAATAGATGATGAGAATCCTCTATATCATTACTGGATCTCGAAGGACGAAGCTCTACTCACTTCGATTAACTCCTGTCTCCATATGCTCTCTCATTGGTTGTTTGGACAGAATTCAGCAAAAGGACTGACAAACTATTGAAAGAAGGTTGACAAATTAGCACCCTCAATTCATTCCTCATCTCCTATATCGTCTCCTATGCAACACTCTGAACTTCTCTTCCTGAAGTTTCACAAATGTATTCAATAGACAAATGATCAATTCCTTATTCACCCAATCATAACATAGTTAGTGGCCACCCTCTTCATAGACACATCTTTCATCTCTTCATAACTCAATTCATCCTATCAATCATCTAGTATTTCACGCAAAAACAAAACACATTGAAGTAGATTATCTTTTTTTTTTCTTTTTTTTTTTTGCAAGAGAGTAGTAGAGGATCCGTAGCAAATGTTGCAAAAAAAATGCCATTTTGACACATCAAAAACTTACTTTATTATTTTACCACATCATTTTACAATATCTCATTTATCAGATGTTCTATAATTCAATTCTATACATTAAAATAATATTTACTATACATTAAAATAATATATTATCTCCTCCCTCTCATCACCATCAACAACATCAACGACAACAACGGCACATCCACCACTGCCGCAACAATAGCTACCAACAACCACTGCCGCAAACTAACAGCACATCCATCATTGCAAAACCCACATCCACCAACCAACATTGGCACATCCACCACCAACACCGACCAGCTACCACCGGTACAAACCCACATCCACCAACGCCACCTTCAAAAAAAAAAAAAAACAAACAAACAAACAAACATAACCAGAGAGATCGACACGGCAAATCAAACAAACCCAAAAGCAAAACCCACATCAAACACAACTAGAGAGATCCAAAAAAAAAACAAAACAAAACAAAACTGGTGAAGGAAACCACCCCAAACCACGACCAAGCTCGCCGCGACCCACCACACCGCCATACCCACGACCCACACCGTCACCTGACCCACGCCGGAGCCCACACCAGAATATACCCACATCGGAACCCATCCTTCACTAGAAAGAGGGCGATTAGACAAAGAGGGAGGAGAGAGAGCAAGATCCAGAGAAGTGGAGATGGAGTGGCTCAGAGTGGGATGAGAGAGAAAGATGAATAAAAAAATAATAAAGTACAAATGCCATTTGAGTCCCTATTGTGTCAAAATGCAATGGTACTGTAATATGTTGCAAAAATTTGACACATTTAACACATCTGATAAAACTTTGTTTTTGTGTTTGGTGTGCCAAATATTTGGCATTTGGCACATCTGCTGTGGATGCTCTAAGGGTCTTGAAATCAAATTTATACATAACAAGGATTTGGCTAATGTCTTTGTAAAAGTTCTTCCCACGGCTCAATTCTTGGTTTTACATTCCAAACTCATGTACATCGCTACCATCCACAACTACACCCATTTGTTTGGGGGAGGAGAGGGTGATAACAGATCAGCGTCCAATGCAATCTTAGACTTCAGGTCCGACCTCAGCTCGTGCCAACTCATGTCAAGTCCTCAGTCCATGAGCAACAAGATTGTACTAGCTATTAAGTTGTTAAGAGATGATTATGCCATTAAGTTTGTATTCAATTAACAAGATTCATAACATGAGCTGATTAAGCTAGTTGGCTTTTAGTTAATACGATTTGTAACATGTGCTGATTAGGATGAGAGTGTAGGATGTGTATTTAATTATTTATATAAGACACAACTTGAATGAGAAGAATTCATCTTTCCTTGTTACTGTTTCCTTCCCTCCATAACTTTTGTAATTCTTACTAAAATTTTTATTTAATCACAACTTGTCTAGCATTTGGTTTTCCCACAAGACAGTGAGTTTTAATTGGTTTTAATTGGCATATGAAATCTAGCACTTCTTATAGCTCTGAAAGTTTTTTTTCTTTTTTTTTGAATCTTATAGCTTTGAAGAGAATGTCCTAAGAAAAAATATAATGCTTTTCAGACACCCACAGAATCAAGTTTAAGTTACCCCTAATATAATTCTTTGTTAATTTTACATAGCTTAGTAACTTTTATTTATTATCCAATTCAAAATTCATGTTTATATATAATATGGGTGATGGTGGAGTTAACAATGAGAGGGATGAACTCTTGTATTAGATCACATGGTATAAATTGATCACAGATTGACAGATTCAAAATAATTATTACAACTAGACTGAGGTATCACTAAGCATGACATTTGGTAAATAATTTTTACTGATGTGCTGAATTTCAACAAGGCCAATTATATCACATAGTATAAATTGCGAGTTGAGAGATTGTGTTAATAAATTGCAAGTGATATGTTACGCATCTGTACAAGGAATTGATCTTGCAGAATTTACACCTAATAATTTTCCATGGAAGAGTGACTTAAAGACAGGTAGATAGTAAGGGAAAGTGAGATGGAGTAGGGTTTGAACTACAGACATTGAACATTACAAAAATTCTATTACCATTGGGTTATCACTTGAAACCCTATTTTAGTCAAAAATTGAAAAAACAAAATCAAATTTTGGTTTGCCTAGAATCTTGTAACTCAACTTATATCTCTTGATATTTTCAATAGAAATGTACAGGGTTCAAATCCACCACTCTCCCATTGTATCGATCAAATTTATTAAAAATAAATTTTAAAAATCAAATTTTGGTTTAAAATAGTTACAATTCCATTATTTATTTATTTTTGTGGTCGGATGCAATCACAATAATTGGCCTCCTAAAATTGTGCTATGGTTATAAGCCACCAGCCCTAGAAGAGCCCATACTGAGCCCACTTCAGATGGACCAGATAAAATTAGAAACTCGAACCTAAGATTGCAATTCTAGCCTAAAAACAGCATGATATTGCCTTTTTATTTTTTATGAACAAAAAGAGTAGGAGGGGTTGACTAGAATAGCTTCCTTACCAGGTGTTACTATAGCAACATCATACCCGCTAGATCCAAGCTTGCAAGCAAGGAAACCAATGAGCTATTATTGTTATTATAGCCCCATTAGAGTACTAGTGGGTATTAAACCAAGGGCATAGAGTTTTTTCCAAGTGCCTCCCTTTGCGAGATTTGAACTTAGACACAACATCATACCGCCTTATTCTGACCTATGTCATGAAAATTCATGAAATTGACAAGGATTTGACCAGGGATTAACGAATGTACCTGGTTGATTTCCCCGCCAAAAAAAATGGAGTAGCTGATGAGGAATAACCTGACGATTTTTTTTTTTTTTAATTTGCCATTTTATGAGCTTTTCGGCCCAATATAGTCAATCACACAATGTGATAGAGCTAGCCAACTGAGCGCTAGCTCTAAGCCCAAACTCACATCCTAAAGGCATCGGTCGGTTACTCATTTCAAGCCCACAACACATCGTGCGTTTCAATTTTCAATCTACTTCTAGAGAGCACCACTCCTGTACAACTCCAGGCACACGGTTTTACGTGGCCCCTAGTTTTCAATTTCCTTCCACTTTATATAGTTCCCAACAGACTTTCTCCATCAAAAGAGTGTGAGAGGAGTACCGTGATAGAATAGAAAAAGACCAGACAAAAGTAAAACTCACAATGGTGGGGCAGTATACGGTGACTAAACCAAGCCGCAGCGACGAGGTTTTGGATGTAGATCAACAATTGAGAATTGCCAGTGAGATCAAAGCTCAGTTCGAGTCCATCGCCCCCAAGCGTCCTGTCAAGCCCAACAGAAGTGAACCTGACTCGTCAACGCCAACCCCAGTGGAGTCCACAGCCGTAGACCAAAACATTCCTGAGCTTAGCAAGTTCCAGGCCCTTCAATCGCAATCTCATGTCTGTCACATGCTCCACTTAGATTTAACTCTTTTTTTGTTGTGTTATTTTGGTTGTTCCTTGGATTTGTGGTTCTTGTAATTGCTCTCTCTGACTTTTGTAAGAATGGCAGGTTATGCTTTCGGCAGAGGGAGTTACCGAGGTACAAGAAGAGTACGTGGAGACCCAGTACTACAACGAGTTGCACTCCATTGACAAACAGCATCACACGGTTACACATCGATCTATTTAATCATATAGATATATGTTTCGGTTTTGAGAGTTTGAATTTTTGTTTTAAATTCGGCTTTTTTTTCTTTTTTTGAACAGACTGGGAATGGGTTTATAAGGGTGGTGGGAGAAGAAGGTGAAGGTGGATATGATATTCAGTTGCAAGAAGGAACAGGTGGGATGGCGTACACAGCCTTTAGAAGCAATCCTGCGACAAACGATTGGGTACCAAACATTGATGAAGATCAGGTACTTGGTGTTCCATAATTAGAATTTGGATTTAGCTTTTGATGGCTGTTATTACCTAATTAGAATCTCATAGAGGAAGAGAAAGGATTTATAACATAATAATCAAGAATTAACTGATACATTCTTCTGGTCTTAAGAGTTTTCCATCTTCGTATCTTCTTTCATTAAGTAACTATTTTGTTTTGTTCGTTTTATGATCACAGGGCTTTGTCTCCTCAAAGCCAAATCGGAGCGAGAGTTCTTAGATCTGCTGGGGAAAAGGCTTTGAGAAAGCGACTTGTACCTAATTTCCATGGACTGTGATCTGTAAAATTGAATAAAGATCGGAAAAGGATGTGTTAGGTTGTAGATTAAAAATTTCCATTAATGGCTTTTAAATCATTGCAAGCAAGGACTTCTACATTGTTCTTATCCTTCCCTCAAAAAAAAAAACGTTGTTCTTATCCAACTGCACTGTACCAATTTGAAATTTAATAGTAATTAATTCAATGATTCATGGCTTTCGTCATTGTTAAAGACCAATAGCTGTTTGCTAAATATTCAGCAAATTTTTTTTTTTTTTTTTTAATGTAGTTGTCAGAGAAAAAACAATAATAGAGAGAGAGAGAGAGAGAGAGAGAGAGACATTTCTCAAATCAGGCTGATTGTATGGTGCAGCAGCCATGGAAATTTTATGATGAGACAACCTATTTAAAGTCCCAGTGATCCCATCTGGAATGGTCATTAGTCTCATTACTTATTGTGGGCGAGCATTGTCAATACTAGCAAAGAAGCAAACATCATGCCTGCAATCCCATTGCTAATCAGACTCTTTATTCGTTTTTCCGATAGTGGCGAAAATCAAGAACCACTGACAAAGGTGTTAATCTCTAAATTTGCAAGACATGAGAGGAATTGAGAGGTCGATCTGTGCAGCCAGCCAACCTTATTTGGAGATTGTAGAAATTCCGATCTTCCGATCATATATTCAATTGTACTGAGTTGTACAACAGTACAAGTTCAATCTCGCAAGCTTTAGGTGTTCATTTTCACAAGGGAAAAAAACACACCTAACAATACTAGAGGTTCTTCAGGGACCCCCTTATGTATATATTAGGTAAAGGTGGTCAGGATCCTTTTTATTTATTTTCTTACAGGAAGTAAAGGAGGGATTGTTTTCCTTGGAAGTGACAGGACAATACTACATAAGTTCCTCAAGGTTCAAAGGTTGAACTAATACTAAATAGCTGGGATAAGACCATATTGCTTGATCAAATATGTATTCCAAATTGACAATTTTTGTTGTGCGACTCCAGCCACATACGGGTTAGCATAATGATCCATTTTCGTTACTCTAAAAGATGGTTTTGCTTCACCAAAAGTCTTATGGCTCAACCAACATTTTCTAGTGTTTTCAAGGAAAAACATCTCGGACTTAAAATATCCGTACCACCAAGAATTATCATAAAATGAAAAAGGTAGTTTTGCTTATGTACCATAGTAACTGCTACCCTTCAGCACAAATTTATATGTTTGGCTCCAACAACCTTCATTACAAGTTCGGTTTATCACTCTACAGTCTACCCACAAGAAATAAAGCACTCTACCTACATGAAATAAAAGCCAAGTGTATCCAAGAGTATCCAAAAATGCTTCAGTATGCTCTTATTTTTAATTATTATATAAATAAATAAATAAATAAAAACTTTCTTTTTTGGTAATTAAAAAAAAATTCTTTAACAGTAATAAATTAGGAAAACGATTGAATAATGAATAACCTGACATATTCTAGTTGTTAGAGCTAAACGACAACTCCTCTGTTTTTTTTTATATGTTCTCCATTCATCAATGCATTCAATTTGTTTAGGCCTTTTTGTTCATGTCTTGTTGTTGTTGTGTGTTGATGGCCATTTCAGAAGCCCAAGTGGAAGGGAGAAGCCCAGCAACACAGACAGAAAAGAGTTGGCAAACGGATAGAAAACTCATTAAGCCCGAGCGGCAGGAATAAGGGATCACAAGCCCATGAGATAAACAAATGAGCCTTTAGGAAGTAAATGGGCTTAAAGGAGCCCGGAAAGAGAGAAAAAGCAAACCATGAGCAATATATGATGTGAAAAAATGAGAATGGGCCACGGCAGGCTCAAAGTAATGAAAGCAAAGAAAGTAAGGGGTCGATGGCAAGCGCATGGACCTCAAGGATGAGAAATAATGTAATTGGGCCGGGGAAGCCCAAAGAATTCAGTAAAAGCTCATGGTAATGCAAAGTTAAGAAAAGGGCCGAGGAAGCTCAAGGGAAGCAAACGGGCCTAGGACGCCCAAGAGAAAACAAATGGGACACGGGAGCCCGTCAGTGATGTAACAAAAGAACCAATGGTCTTGTTGGGCCATTAGGGGAAGAATGAACGGCAGGTCCAAAGAGGCCCAGCTAGATTGAGGTAAAACAATTTCGTAGCAGAAATGATAGAGTGGTATGGCAGGAGATGGTAGCAGGAAAAATGGTGGGCTGAAGAAAAAGCAAAACCCACCGTTAAGCAAGGCCCAACCCCAAATAGGGCAAGCCATAAAGGAAAGGGAAACTAGAAAATGGTCAAAAATGGACGGCAGACTGTGCAGGCCAACCACGGCAGACACATAAGCAACAGGTAGATTTTGGACATACATAGAAGAGAGGCACGCGCAAGGCCCAGATCTCACCAGCTTGTACCCAACTAATACAGGACATAGTGAGGTCATGGGTCAGAGGTAAGAGGGCATGGTTTGGCGGTAGGGATAGGGGAAAACCTATTTTGAGGTTCCTGCTAGGGCCCTTTTGGAGGAAGTGTCCTGTTGGAATAACATACCACCCAAAAGGGCAAAACTGAGCTGGAACCACTAGGTGCATGCCATGAGGGATAGGGAGAGAGAAGGCACCCACACCATAGCAGGAAAAGGTGCCACGGCAAACAAACAAACAAAATAGCTTGTATGTAGTACATCCTACAGCCACAATCTGGGCTCCATACTGAACATAATGCTTGTATTTCCAAAGGAGTGCAAGAGGAGCAATTGGAATCAAGACAGAAGCACCTAGCCTATACACAACAACAACAAAACAAAAAAAAAAAAAAAAAAAAAAAAAAAAAAAAAAAAGAAGGCCTAAACAAATTGAATGCATTGATGAATGGAGAACATATCAGAAAAAGAGAGAAGTTGTCGTTTAGCTCTAATAACTAGAATATATCAGGTTATTCATTATTCAATCATTTTCCTAATTTATTACTGTTAAAGAATTCTTTTTTTTTTTTTTAATTACCAAAAAAGAAAGCTTTTTTTTTTATATAATAATTAAAAATAAGAGCATAATGAAGCATTTTTTTACTGTTAAAGAATTTTAGTAATGTTGTTTGTATTTTTTTTGGAAATATGTGTGAGTGAAAAGGTGTGTGAAAATATGTGTAATGTTATTTAAAAATTGAAAACGTGTATTTAAACATATGTACCAAACGAGCCCTATATTATGGAACAAAAAGTTGAGCAATTGTTGCTAATACACTCTAGTTTAGATGACTCCTCTTTCCATTGTAGGAACAATTGAACAAGATGGAAGATGTGGTTATGGGTTCAATATTTTGCGTGCATGCATAATTACTAATTAAAAATAAAAAACACTTGCGCACAAGTTGAACCATTGTACTAAGCCAAAGGCAATCCTCATTTCTGTTTTTCTTCTAGTTTTAATAGGTAAATTTTGGCCTAAGGGGGAGGGAGAAGGGGGAATTCCAACTAGTGATCTTTGCTTCATAAGGCGTAAAGCCATAAAGAAAACAAAGCAACATCAATCCTCATTTCAATTAATGTTATACACTCCTTGTTTCTCCACAAAATCAATTTAGACACTGAGCATGTGCTAACAATTTGCCTTACTGAAGTATGAACTCCCACTTGGAGTTCCCTTCAAATCAAAACTCATTCAAAGCAAAGAAAGCATCTCCCCCCAACCCCCCTTTTATCCCATCTGCAATTAGTCACTTATTCCATACTAAGAACACAGCACCCCTTAGTTTCTTTCCTTTTTCTTTTTGCTATAAAAGGAAATTACATTGAACCAAACTGGATGACACGACTAGGTTGCACAGATACACCATTTTTGGCGTCATGTCGATGTTAGACACCAGAACGGGTACGACTCGTCGGATTCCGGTGTCCAACGAGTGTCTCTTTTTTTTTTCTTGCTTCTCCTAGGCGGCATTGACACGCTAGCAGTGAAAGAAAAAAAAATCACAGATTTTGACAGATAGACTTACCAATACCATTGATTTTGTGATATACCCTAAAACAAAAAAGCAAGTTTAGAGTCTGAGATCTCAACCCACCCTCTCTCTGACCTCTGTCGGCTGCTGCTGCCCTCTGTCCCTCGTCGGAGCTAGATCGGGCCGATCAGCGAGCTCCATAGACGTCGACGTCGTGCCCTGTCCCTTCCGATCTCTCTCTCCCTCTCTCTCGACATGGACAACAGGTTCAACCTCTTCTCTAGTTCTCTTCTCTCTCTATTATTTTTTTTTTTTTACTTTCTTTCAAATATTAATTTTGGTGAATGGGTCATGGGTGTACTGTTACTTACTTATTTATATAAGTTATAACACGTTTGTTTGGTTTTTTTTTTTTTTTTTTAATCCCACTCTCACAATCTCGCCGTCCCAATGTCACTATCACTGTGTTTTTTTACTCAGCCTTTTGTTTTGCCTCATAAATTATAATGTTTATTATGAACTTAGTGATTTTTGTTTTTGTGTGTCCTGCTATGGTTTTATTTATTTATTAAAGTTAAATATTGTAGGTGATTTTACTACTTTGGGTGTTAGTTTACTTATTTCTTACATAATTTAAATTATAGACATAAACATATTTGTGGGGATCATTCGATTGATAGGCCCATAGGATTCAGAATGGGTTCAGGATTGTTGGGCCAGTGGCCCATCGGAGGCCATATACCCGTCTGATGACACCATGGTCCTCGGCAGAACGCGTCCGAGGACGATCAGGACGTGGTCTCGTTGCGATCAGATCTCAGAATTCAGTCATCTCAAAGGGTAGAGTAACCGACTAAAGATGAAAGAGATAAGGCCAACAAATATCTGAAGCTACAGCTACCTCCGCATTAATGACCTCTCAACCAACTCTCTGGCCGCATTAATGTGGAGGTGATACCTGAACAGTGGGGAAGCAGCCTTACAGCTACCCATAGGAAGTTCCAGGAGGTGCCAGATGAGACAGAAAGAAATCCTCCGAACCCAACCTACACGTGTGCGGCGAGGATGGAGCGCAAAGGGAGATATATAAACTAGAAGAAGAACATGAAAGGGGGGGATCGAGACAGAAAAAAGAAAGAAAAAGAACAAGAGACGGAAAGTAGAGAGAAAAAAGGGAGAAGAGAAAGAAGGATTGGGACTAGTCACTAAGGAGGAATACCCAGAGTATCAACTGAAAAACCTTGAACGTTCATGAAATTGAGTCTTTGGAGGATAGATTACAGTTAGCCTAGTTCTTTACACCCACGCTCTAAAAATCATATTGTCTGGGCCCTTTACGTACGAACCCGATACTGTTTTGGTTCGGTACTAAATCGTGTCCTTACAATTGGCGCCGTCTGTGGAGAGAACTTGTGTTAGCTTGTGCAACCTCCAATACAACGTTTTCGATGGAAGCAGTGGAACTGCCTCACCCCGCAGCGGGGCTGCATCAGGGTGATATCAGCCCGCATCAGGCGGAGTCAAGGGGCTCTCAGCATGGTGGTCCTCGAAAAAGTCCCGAACAGAGGGAAGTCCAGGAGGGGAGCATACATACTACTCACACCACGAGAACCCGTACACGCGGGAAGAGTCACGTTTCCTACGTGAAGCATGATGGGGATCTGCAACGTGAGATTGCGGACTTGAAGAGAGAGTTACGCCATGCACGACGGGAACGTTCGCCACCTCGCTTCGAACTATCATCCGGGGAGTCGGATGAAACTAGTTACAGGCGGAGGTCGAGGACTCCGCAAAGCGAAACTTTCTCCTACGAAGAGGAGCGTCGTCATAGGCGTAGGCGTAAAAGTCCCACTAGCAGGGGCTTGGGAAACAATGCGATGAACAAAGCATTGAGTCAGATTTCCAAATCACCATTTACAAGAAGCATAGATGATGCTACCCATCCTCGGCGGTTTAATCAACCTACGTTCTCTCTGTATGATGGCCACTCGGATCCGGTGGAACATGTAAGTTATTACAGCCAGAAGATGGCTATTCATTCCAGGGATGATGCTCTAATGTGCAAAATTTTTCCATTGAGTTTGGGTCCAACGGCGATAAGGTGGTTCAATGGCTTAAGGGCCAATTCTGTGGGATCCTTCAAAGCACTGACCCAGGCTTTTGGCGCTCGATTTATTACATGCAGCAGAACTCCTTTGCCTCTGGGCTCCTTGTTGACTTTGTCTATGCGAGAGGGTGAGACTCTCAAGAGCTACTCGGATAGGTACTGGGAAATGTTTAACGAGATAGGGGGGAAGAATGACGCTGTGGCTATAACCACTTTCAAAGCCGGTCTCCCAGCTGACTACGACTTGAGGAAATCTTTGACGGGCAAACCTGTCACCAGTGTGCGCCAGCTGATGGACAGAATAGAGAAGTACAAGAGAATAGAGGAGGATCAACATCAGGGGAAAGGAAAGGTCAAAGTGATCCCTCAGGAGAGAAGGGATTTCAGGTCGGATCGTTATAATAATAATCGACCAAGGAGGGACTTCGCTGAGCAGTCAGCCTCGGCGGATGCCCAAGCCGTTAATGCAGTGTTTCGGGAGCCTGTTCAACAGGTCTTGGAGAAGATAAAGGATGAGTCATTCTTCAAATGGCCGAACAGGATGGCGGGAGAGCCTACAAAGCGCAACCCGAGTTTGTATTGTCATTACCATCAAGACCATGGTCACACGACAGACAACTGTAGGAATTTATGGGACCATTTGGAGCAGTTGGTCCGAGAAGGGAAATTAAAGCAACTCTTGCACCATTCCAGCGAAAGGGCGAGCCAGGCAGGTTCTGAGGTGCGGGGGGATGCCTCATCAAGGCTACCCCAGGGAACGATCAATGTCATCTTTGCGGCCCCGGGAAGGACTGGCTCTTGCCCCACAAGAGTGTCGTCGGTGTCCCGATTCCCCGCCGAGGATCGTTCTCAAGCATCGAAGAGGGCCAAGAGGCGTGTCCCTTTGATTTTGGGTTTTTCAGATGAAGATTTTATTGGAACTATACAACCCCATGAGGATGCCTTGGTGGTCACGCTGAGGATTGGTGGGTACGATGTCCGAAGAGTAATGGTTGATCAGGGGAGCGCAGCGGATGTGATGTATCCGGATTTGTACAAGGGGCTAGGTTTGAAACCGGGGGACTTGACGACCTATAATCCCCCTCTAGTCAGTTTTGAGGGAAGATTGGTCATTCCTATGGGGCTAATCAGGTTGCCCGTACAGTCAGGCACGGAGGTGGTGGAGGTGGATTTTATTGTCGTAGATGTTTATTCTCCATATACGGCTATCTTGGGCAGACCTTGGCTTCACGCACTTAAAGCGGTTTCGTCCACCCTACATCAGAAGGTGAAGTACCCATCCGGAGACCAAGTGCTGGAGATAGTAGGGAACTAAGCGGCTGCTCGGCAATGCCAAGTAGCGGCCATTCAGCATCGGCCAGAGGCAGAAACCTCGGCTACAGCCGATAATGAGTCATAGCAATTAAAGCCCCCAACGTCGGGTTTAGACATACTAACCAATGGGGCGGAGTGTGAAGATCTAGAAAAGGTGATTGTCGCTGATGATCCAGAAAAATTCTTCCGGGTTGGGGCTAAGCTGCCTCTGCAAGAGAAAGCGAGTTTGCTAGAGTTCTTTCGAGCCAATGTGGACGTCTTTGCATGAGACCCGTATGAAGCCCCAGGAGTAGACCCAAATTTCATTTGCCACCGGCTCAACGTGAACCCTGCCATTCCCCCTAGGAGACAAATCCCTCGACGACCATCGAAAGAGCATGCCGAGGCAGTTAGAAGTGAAGTCGCCAAGCTGAAACAGGCTGGGGCTATTAAAGAAGTCTTTTATCCCCAATGGCTGGCTTATACGGTGGTAGTAAAGAAGAAAACAGGGAAGTGGCGAGTGTGCGTTGATTTCACCGATCTTAATAAGGCCTGCCCTAAAGACCCATTTCCCATGCCCAAGATTGACCAGTTGGTGGATGCAACCGTGGGCCACCCTAGGATGAGTTTCTTGGATGCCTTTCAAGGATATCACCAAATACCGCTGGCCATTGATGATCAGGAAAAAACCGCTTTCGTGACCCCGATTGGGAACTACCATTACAAGGTGATGCCCTTCGGTCTCAAAAACGCTGGGTCTACCTACCAACGCATGATGACGAAAATGTTTGAGCCACAGTTGGGCAGAAGTATTGAAGTTTATATTGATGACATGGTGGTGAAAAGCAAGGTAGTGACTGAACATGTGGAGGACCTCACTAGCATCTTCGGGATATTAAGAGAGCATAAGTTGCGCCTGAATGCTTCAAAGTGTTCCTTTGGTGTAGGTTCCGGGAAATTCTTGGGGTACATGGTGACCCATAGGGGAATTGAGGTGAATCCAGATCAGATTAGGGCCATTAACGATTTGCAAGCGCCTCGAAATCCAAAGGAAGTCCAGAGGTTGACGGGGATGACTGCTGCGTTGAACCGGTTCATCTCCAGGTCGGCTGAAAGGTGTCGTCCTTTTTTCCGTCTGTTACATAAGTGGCAGGGATTCGAATGGACCGAGGAGTGCGCTGAGGCGTTCCAGCAGTTGAAAGACTATTTATCCAAACCGCCTATCATGTCTAGCCCTGAAGTGGATGAGGTGTTGTATGCCTATCTGGCGGTAGCTCCTCACGCAGTCAGTTTCGTCTTGATGCGAGAAGATAGTGGCATCCAGAGGCCGGTTTATTATGTGAGTAAATCCCTCCATGAAGCCGAGGTGAGATATCTGTCGTTAGAGAAGGCCATACTGGCAGTCGTTCATGCAACACGTAAACTTCCGCACTATTTTCAAGCTCACACTGTAGTTGTCTTGACCCAATTGCCTCTCAAATCCATACTTAGAAGTGCTGACTATACCGGCAGAATTGCCAAGTGGGGAACGATTCTGGGTGCTTTTGACATCAAATACATGCCCCGCACCTCTGTGAAGGGTCAAGTTCTTGCCGATCTGGTAGCTGAATTCGCTGAGTGCCCTGAGGAAGTTAGTAGGAATCAAGATCACATGGATGAAAAATCGGTTGGCGTAATATCCGCTCCAGGAGGGCCGGTATGGAAGGTATACGTGGATGGGGCCGCAAACCAACGGGGAGCTGGATTGGGATTGGTTCTGATATCTCCCGAAGAGGTCATCATCGAGAAGTCGCTAAGACTAGGGTTCTCAGCTACTAACAATGAATCAGAGTACGAAGCTCTGATAATGGGAATGAGCATGGTCCATAAAATGGGCGGAAAGGCGGTGAAACTGTTCTCGGACTCGAAGCTGGTCGTTGGCCAGGTGACTGGAGAGTTGGAGGCCAGAGACCCAAGGATGCAAGGGTATCTGAACCGGGTTAGGCATATACGAACAAAGTTCGAATCTTTTGACGTATTACATATTCCACGAGGTGAAAATACCCACGCAGACTCCTTAGCGACCCTTGCCACCTCCTCAGTACGAAGTTTCCCTCGGGTAATTATTGTCGAAGACTTGCATACTCCCGCTTCCCCAGAAAAGGAAGTTTGCCAAATTCGTCAAGCTAGTCTGACGCCATGCTGGATTGACCCTATATTAAAATTTCTCGACAATGACGTGTTGCCCGAGGATAAGGTGGAAGCTGAGAAAATACGAAGGAGAGCACCTCGGTACTGGTTATCCGAGGATAAAAAGCTATATAGACGGTCCTTCTCTGGGCCATACTTGCTCTGCGTGCCTCCTGAGACCGCAGAATCAATCCTGGAAGAGTTGCATGAGGGCATTTGTGGAAGCCATACCGGAGGAAGGTCCCTGTCATGCCGAGCACTAACGCAAGGTTATTGGTGGCCGAATATGCAGAAAGAAGCGCAGGAGTACGTTAAGAAATGCGATCAGTGTCAAAGATATGCTCCGAATATCCACCAACCCGGAGGAGTTCTTAACCCTCTTTCGAGCCCTTGGCCCTTTGCACAATGGGGGCTGGACATTGTCGGCCCTTTTCCTAAAGCTATAGGAAACAAGAAGTACCTGCTGGTCGGCACAGACTACTTTACTAAATGGGTTGAAGCTGAACCCTTGGCGAACATCCGGGACGTAGATGTGAAGAAGTTTGTCTGGAAGAACATTGTTACGCGATTTGGAATCCCACGAGCTCTTGTTTCGGACAATGGGCTCCAGTTCGATAGCAATGCCTTTAGGAAATACTGTTCAGAACTGGGAATAAGAAACAGATATTCCACTCCAGCTTATCCGCAAGGCAATGGGCAGGCTGAAGCTGTTAACAAGGTCATTGTCAATGGGCTTAAGAAGAGACTAGACGACGCGAAAGGAAAATGGGTGGAAGAACTACCACATGTGCTTTGGACGTATCGAACAACACCCCGACGTTCGACGGGAGAAACTCCCTTTTCCATGACCTATGGGGCCGAGGCCGTTATTCCCCTGGAAACTGGATTCCCGACATTGAAGACCAGTGCATTCTCTTCTAGCAACAATGATGCAATGTTGGAAAAAAGTCTAGACCTGATTGAAGAACGAAGGGAGAGCGCGATGGTACGGCTAGCTTACTACCAGCACAAACTCAAGCAGTGCTACGATAGCAATGTGAGGATGAGGCCGTTAGC
Organism: Quercus lobata; assembly: GCF_001633185.2. Taxonomy (NCBI): domain Eukaryota; kingdom Viridiplantae; phylum Streptophyta; class Magnoliopsida; order Fagales; family Fagaceae; genus Quercus; species Quercus lobata. The sequence goes on from NC_044909.1 coordinate 39,998,468, forward strand.
CATAGGAGATCTGGTGCTGAGAAAAGTCCTGGGGGCCACTAAGAATCCAAATTGGGGAAAACTGGGACCCAATTGGGAGGGACCATACCGGATTACTTCTGTAGCAGGAATAGGGGCTTACTATCTAGAAGACCTAGATGAAAAACCTGTACTCCATCCTTGGAATGTAAATAATCTCAGAAGGTATTATTACTAGTAAAGAAGTTTCAATTCAGATTTTCTCTTTTAAACTTACGTCGAATATGCATCCTGTAAATTTCGCATCCTGTCATATCATACTGAATTGTTAAACAGAAACTGAGTTATGCCAGGTCCTCGGATCGCAAACTTAGTGGAAATTAACATCCTATCATACTGAATTGTTAAACAGAAACTGAGTTATGCCAGGTCCTCGGATCGCAAACTTAGTGGAAATTAACATCCTATCATACTGAATTGTTAAACAGAAACTGAGTTATGCCAGGTCCTCGGATCGCAAACTTAGTGGAAATTAACATCCTATCATTCATACTGAATTGTTAAACAGAAACTGAGTTATGCCAGGTCCTCTGATCGCAAACTTAGTGGAAATTAACATCCTATCATTCATACTGAATTGTTAAACAGAAACTAAGTTATGCCAGGTCCTCAGATCGCAAACCTAGTGGAAATTAACATCCTATCATTCATACTGAACTGTTGAACAGAAACTAGGTCATGTCAAGTCCTTAGACCGTAAACTCGGTAGAAATTGACCTGCTAAGTGGTGTATCGAATTATTAAATGGTAAATAGAGCGGTGATGAGCTTTCTAAATCATAAACTTGGTAAAAAAAAAAAATGCCCTATGAACATTCATTAAAGAGTCAGAAAGAGAAAGCCCCGAATGCAAGGTTGGCGTGTAATGAAAAAGGTGATTGAGATGGACCCATACAAAATTACGACGACAAAGTAAGTACGGGTGAAGATAACTTAGAGTCGTCAGAATGATAAGAAGCTAAACGAGAAAGTACTCTATTAAATGTCTAGTCAAAGTTACAAAACAGTTTCTACTTTTTTACTTTTAATTGGTAATGTCCTCAGTTGATTGAACTGTGGAGTCCAATTCTTGTTGAAAACCTTGTGAGACCGTCTCTGCCTTTGAAGCAGTGGTGGGTTTGTTGGGGGAAGCTCCTGGAGGGGAATTGCGAGGCAGAGCCTCCTCGTTAGGGTTAATAGCTGGGGAAGGGGTATCAGCCTGGTACGATTGAGGCGTTGAAGAGCGTATCGCTTCGGGGTAATATACGTTCTCTGGCTTACGTAGTTCTGATGAGGCTTCAACCCCAGCACGGTCCAGAGCCTCACTCCAGGTTCTCGCGCAGAAGATGCGGCACACCTCCGGAACTTCGGCTCTTAGGGCTTTCTCAGTTTCAGCTATCCCAAGTTCAAAGCCCCTCTGCTCGGCTTCATTCATTGCCTATTCGGACTTGATTTTCGCTTTCTCGGCTTGTTCTTTGAGCTTTTCAGCTTTCTCCCTTAGCTTCTGAGTCTCTTCCAGATGCTTCTTAAGAACACGAACTTGCTCCTGAGTCTTCTTCAGCTCGGCATTCGCTTCGCGCAGAAGCTTGGCTTGTTCCTCGGTCTGCTTCTGGTAACCTTCTGATGTCAATTCAGCATTCTTGCGAGCTTCTTCTTCGACCTGTAGTTTTTTCCTTGCGGCGATTAAATCCTGTTCAGATTTGGACAAGGTTTGTACAGCCGTTGCCCTTCTTTTCCTTTCACCATCTAGCTGGTTGGAGCAAGCATTGAGCATCTCGTCGAGCTTGAAAGTACTTTGGATGATCTGTAAGAAACAGGGTGTGAATTAGCGTCCTAGTTAATGAAAAATGCGCATTAGTAAGCAACAGTCGCACAATGAAACAATGTAAAAAACAGTGTCTCACCATGCCCAAATATCGTTTATTGTCAAGGATGAGTTGATTCTTCCTCACATTCTTTATCTCAGCCATATCCTTTGGGAGCAATAAGGTCTCCTCTATGGCCGAGGCTACATGACACCCAATGCCGCCGTTGAAGTCCCTTATAGAGGCATCGTCTCGCAGGGGCTCCCCACTGAGCATAAGAGCTGGCAGCCACGCCTGTGAATCGGGACGTGGGGAATCGGATTTCTCTTGACCCCGCGTAGCGACGTGCCTAGTTTTCTGCTGCTTTGCAACTCGTTGGACATCCTCCTCTCGAGTGGGGCGAGATTTACTCGCATCTATCACCTCCTTACCCTTCTGTTCTCTGCGCTTTTCTTGCTCGGCAATACTGGTCGACGTTGGTTGCGGAGAAGATTGAGGAAGGTGGCGAGGAACTGTAGGAGGAGACCTGGCTGGAAGAGATGAAACTAGGGATGGTACTGTTTAGGCAGGTGCAGCCTTTCCCTGTTGACCTTCCATCAGCTCCATTAAACTTTTCTGGGGTTTCTTGTGTACCCCCATCTCGTCAGAACTTTCCTCGGGGCTTGTGGGCTGATCGAGAATCTCTAAGTCGTCCGTGGATTCAGACACTGTTACAACGATTTCCTTGTTTTTTCCCCTTTTCCTTTTCCTATTGGTTCCCTTTTTTTTGAAGGAAGATGAGGGTAAAGAAGGCCCCGCCGAGACGCTGGCCACAAGAAGAGGCTCTGTGAGAGGTGTGTGTTTGGGAAGTGAGATACCTTCTGGAACAACGAACCCTTCGTAGGCAACACTAATACGACGAAGCCGAGGATCACGTGCCCTAATCACGTACTTCGGCGCCTGAAAGCCAAAAGAAAGGGGGGTATAGCCAAGAATTAAATGTGCTGCCCGTAGCTGACCATCAGCCTCGTTCACGTATATTTCGGCTTTCAATAATCTGTCTAGGCTCGCTTTATTGACTAATCTGAGATTGGGTTTCGTGTAGCGTCTATCTGCAAAACCGTTAATTTTAAAGTTAAATTTGTAAGACCCGAAAATAATAAAGGTAAGTAAAATGTGTTCACAAGCTAAGTGGCATAGGTCTGTAACTTTGCACCCACCTAGTGTTCCTTCTACTGTCGGGTAAGGTAGACCATCATGCCATTCCCCAGAAAAAATAAGGAAATCCTCCTTTAAGTACTTATTTGAAGTAGGGAGACACTGAATTAGCCTTACTGCAGGATATCTCGACTTGAGATAATAATCCTGGTCAGCTAGGCGGTGAAGGCTGTATACCCAATTCACGTCGTGATGTGATAGGTTTAGATCCATTCTCTGATTCAAAGCGTCTATACTCCCCAGAACCCTAAATATATTAGGAGCGCATTGGGTGGGGGATAGCCTAAAGAAATTAAGATAACCCCTAGTGATACTGCCCATGGGGATGGTCATCCCGCCTTCAATAAAGGCAATCATGGGGATAACCACCTCCCCAGTTTGCCTGGCGTCAACCCACTCCCCTTAGGCTGCATACCTCATCCCTACCATAGGTGGGATATTGTACTTAGAGCGGAAGTTTCTAATACCCTCCTCGGAGTCAACGAGACGCCGAAAGGGATTTCTCTGTTTCCCCATTTTTCTAAAGAGTCTTAGTAGAGAAAAAACTTTTTGGTGTAGAAAAACAATGGCAAAAGCTTCAAGAGGACTTACAGGTTCAAAGGAAGGACCTCGGACAACGTATGATTATTTGTAGTCGCCAGGAGAACAGTGAAGACTGGAAGAAGGCAGATTCAATGTATAAACTCTGGAATCACGTAACCATTAAGGACAAGGTGCAGGTTCAATTTGGGAGCGCCTTTATAGTCATGTGAAGGTTGTGAGCGGTAAAATTCCCGCTCACAAAACAAGAGAAGCACCCTACCGTTTGATTTGGATCTCACCGTCGAACGTGGGAGACAAGGGAGTTGTCAGAATTTAATGCTGCCAAAACGGGGGTGCTGAAGCGTCAGGGGCATGCCCCAAAACGCGCACAGGTGCAGGCTTATGACGTCAAAATCCACCTTTTCTCCTGAAGAGTCGAAAAGTAGGATTTTGAGAGGCTATTATGGGAATCGTTCAATTGATAGGCCCATAGGATTCAGAATGGGTTCAGGATTGTTGGGCCAGTGGCCCATCGGAGGCCATATACCCGTCCGAGGACACCATGGTCCTCGGCAGAATGCGTCCGAGGACGATCGCGTCCAAGGACGATCAAGACGTGGTCTCGTTGCGATCAGATCTCAGAATTCAGTCATCTCAAAGGGTAGAATAGCCGACTAAAGATGAAAGAGATAAGACCAACAAATATCTGAAGCTACAGCTACCTCCGCATTAATGACCTCTCAACCAACTCTCTGACCGTATTAATGTGGAGGTGATACCTGAACAGTGGGGAAGCAGCCTTACAGCTGCCCATAGGAAGTTCCAGGAGGTGCCAGATGGGACAGAAAGAAATCCTCCGAACCCAACCTACACGTGTGCGGCGAGGATGGAGCGCAAAGGGAGATATATAAACTAGAAGAAGAACATGAAAGGGGGGGGATCGAGACAGAAAAAAGAAAGAAAAAGAACAAGAGACGGAAAGTAGAGAGAAAAAAGGGAGAAGAGAAAGAAGGATTGGGACTACTCACTAAGGAGGAATACCCAGAGTATCAACTGAAAAACCTTGAACGTTCATGAAATTGAGTCTTTGGAGGATAGATTACAGTTAGCCTAGTTCTTTACACCCACGCTCTAAAAATCATATTGTCTGGGCCCTTTACGTACGAACCCGATACTGTTTTAGTTCGGTACTAAATCGTGTCCTTACAATATTTTATGTCTAAAAATATTAAAAAATATGTCTAAATATAAAATTTAATTAATTATTTAACCGCCGTGTTCTTACCGTGTCATGTCCTTATTTTTCAAAAATTGCCGTATCCCTGTGTCCGTGTCCGTGCAATGACAAGAGCTTTGTGGAGGGCAGAGGGACATGGGGTAGGCTTTTCTTAGCTCAAAGGAAAAACTTCAAAGTGAATAAAACAAACAAAACATACAGTGCAGGAAAAGCTCCGGATTGAATGTCCCAGAAACACTTCAACAAAACTCCACTTTGCCAAAAGATGAGCTACGTTATTATTCTTCCAATGGACCTGGGGTAGGCCTAGCAACCCATAAATGTATCTCACACAGACCATTTTCCTAGCTCTAAGTGCTGCTTAATTGGCACATCTATTGACCCTCTTCATAGAACATTACACAATGTCACACATCTTTACATCATCAACAATCGACGCAAAATTCCATTCGAAAACAATTTCTTGCTTCATGATGGGATATATAGACATTGTTTCATCTCCATCCATTATGATTCTGTTCCAGTCACTTATCACACTACATCTATCTTTGTTCCAGAACACAATAGTTCATTGATCTTCCAGATATTTAAAAGGTTAAAAAAAATTGTACAGATACTAAATGCTTGCTATCCCTTCATTTTCAAACACAAAACTTCAAATTTACAATAAAAATAACCATACAATACAAATCGATAGTTAAACAACCCGTATAGCATTCTCTTATAAAGCAAAATTATCTACAAGGCAAAATTATCTACAAGGCCAATCATCAATTCCGCAAACACACAGCATACAAGCATTGCAATCAAAAACCAAGAAGAAAATCAAATCAGATTAAGAAGATTCAGGTTTAATTAACAGAAGGGAGTTCCTCAGTAGTGACCTGAGCAGCCCTAGATTTGAGCATTTCCAAAGCTCGCTTGCTGATCTCCTTCGCGTACACACTAAGGGTCTCGATTTTTCCGTCCACGTCACCATCGGCGACGGAGGAAACGTCGGCGGCGGAGAATGCCTGTCTTCGATGACGCGGGCGGCGGAGGAGTCCTCGTCGGCGGGGACGGGTTGGTAGAGGTTGGAGCTGGAGAGGATGGAGTCGGAGGATGATAGGGTTTTGGAGAGGCGGACGATCACGGCGTCGCGGATCCGCTGTGAGGGGGGCCAAATGTTGAAGGAGAATTTTGAGTTATCGGGTTTGGGTGCTGCAGCGTCTGCCATTTCCTTGGTAGTCAAGTGTGTTTGATTTTAGGAAGTATTTTAAAATGTTTATTATCATTAATTTTTTTAATAAAATCAAATTATAATTCATTAAAATTCAAATTATACTTTATTTGGTAACTTTGGTTAATGCATGCATTTATTAAATATTCATTTAAAAAAAATTTATAAATAAATTACTTAAAAAATTAGTTACTTTTTCTTTTTTCCATAAAAAATTTTTCAAAATAGTTTGTTAACATATGCACATAGATAAATAGCAAATCTTAGTAAAACTCTTTCTAAATTTAGTAATTGTCTATTACGTTTTTTTATCATTTATTCCTTAAACTTAATATTTGTATCAAATTAGTGTTTTTGTCCATTTACTATGTTTATACAGTAATACCTCTTTGGTCTTTGCTTGAGTGAACTTCTAGAATTTAGAAAGAAATTTTTCCTTCAATTCAATTGTAAAACTCGCTTGTGTGATCATTTCACAAGCAATTGAATTTCGCTTAAGCGAAAATTTACAAAATAGGTATTTTTCAACTTATATTATCTTTCATTCTTCCACTTACTTTAAGGAGGTTCCTTGAATTGCAATGCTTTCATGTGAAAGAGGAGTTTGTGGAAGTAGTTCACTAAAAAGAATTCCAAAAATTATGGAAGGCAAGTGGGTCATTTGCAGCGACTATAATAGAGAGTTTAATTGTACAAGAGTCTTGTAAGTAGATCATTATAATTGTTTTTTCTACAATGAATTTTTTACGACACTAGTTTCCAAAGTTATTTTTCTATTGAAGATAATTTATTTTATTAGTTTTCCCTTTTGATAATTTATTATTATTGCTTTAAATTTGGTATTTGATGCATATGGCCCAAGTGTAGAATTCAAAATGAACTTGTTGAATTGAATTTTTTATATTGTTGCATAATTTTCTTGAGCTCTAAATAAGACTTTCAACTAGTATAAGAGCAATTAGAGTACATAAAAGGTCTAAAACAAAAATTTTCAAGCATAATGAATCATGACTTTAAAAGATGTTGGTTTTCAAACATGTATAACAAAATTAGAAGAAGCCAACAAAAAGTTAAAGGTTCTCATTATATTTAAATATAAATATAAATTATTTTTTCTTTTAAAAGAAAATATAACTATAAGTAGATTATATATATATATATATATATTTTTTTTTCATATCTATGATCACACCTATTTATCTAAATCTAAATCTAAATAATATCTAAAAGTCAAAACATAATATTTAACGTTATTATGTTCTTGTTGAGCCACACTGTTGGCCATGTCACCATTTTTGTAAATTGATTTTGATCTAATTCGATTCATTTGGCTCACTTTGGTCTCATTCAATCTAATTCACTTCATTTTGGCCCACTTTGGTCCATTCTAATTTAACACATTTCGGTACACTTACTTTATAATGAGAAAATACAGGTTTGGGTTAAGACTTTTTTTTTAAAAAAAAAATTTATACAAGATAGAATTTCTACTCTAGCCTAATCTAAGTGTATATGTGTGTGAAACTCCCTCTTGAAAACTTGAACCTCGGCCCTTGCCCCCCATTCCCCACAAACACTTATACTTGTAGAGTGACCATCGCACCAAGGGTTTGGGTTAAGACTTGAAAGTACCTATTTTATATCTAAAATTATCAATATATGTGTGTGTGAGAGTGAGAGAGACAAAAACTATTATTATTATTTTTAATAGTCTAATTTAATGATTTTTGGTTTAAGCTTTCTTTATGTTTTTCCCCTCCTTTATCTGATATTAGTATTTTAGTAAATTATACAATTTTAGTGTTTTGATATGATATAATTTGAAATTGAATAACGATTGAGGTTTTTTTTAATAAAGGGATAAAAAAATTGAAAATTTATGATATTTAATTCAATATCAATTCTTTGATGAGTTGGATATTGATGTGAAGTTGCACCAAATTGTAGCCTTTTAGTTGTCGAAAATCCTTGTTGAATGAAAATGTAATATTCAAGCCTATAAGATATGGAAAGTATGATATCAAAATGTATTGAGCAATTTTTTGACCTATTGGACCAAATTTAGATGTAGGTATAAAATAAAATGGTTGAAATAATTAATGAGTTTGCAATACAAATGATAAACTAGAAAAAAAAATTATTAATTTTTTATGTTTGTTTTAATTAGTACATATATTCGTTTCTCCATATTGGAGTTGTATTATGCAGTTTTATTTTGAGTTTTGAAAGTTCTCTTTTAAATATTTTCGTCGTGTTATGCTCTTCCATTTAGCTTTTTTCAATGTTATTGTATTATATATTGTTTGTGTTTGTTTTACTTAGTTTCCAATGTAGTTTAAGAGTTATCATAGTTTTCATAATCCACATACTAAACACACACACACACACACACATATATATATATATGTGAAACTATAATTTTGTAGCAAGTTTTGAAGGTATTTTGTAGTAGCACAAAAAATTATTTCCTTATATGTATGATTCAAAAAATTAAAACTTCATTTCATTTGGAGATTTTAGATTAAAATGTTAACTAATATCCATTCGTGAGCATTTTTTTTTTTACTACAAATAATATATGATCATTTTATTCAAATGTCAAAACACACATATGCCTGTGATACTAGAAGACCCCACAACAAGGTCAAGTGATAGACTCTTATGGTTTGTTATTAAACACAACTCATAACAAGACATGATCTTTTAGAGGCAAAAATTTGTTGGATAATACTCAAAATAACACTAATGATCATGTTCGAATTGCACACCATTTATGACCATATCATAAAAGCTCAACAAAACATGCATTTCATCTAAATATATTTACTCGTCTTCTATGTAACAATTAGAAATCCAAAAGCGACACATAATCATAAAATATGATGTAGAATATGATTGTGAACTAATTTTTTATGATTTTACTTTTAGTTGGTTTTCTAAAACCTTATTCCGTATGCAGGTTATTTATTTATTTAATTTACTTATAGAATTCATCATACTACATGCTCAATGGTTAATATATTCACACTTGAGCAACTTACTTTATATGATGGACAAAAATGTTTTAAAATCTCGATACTGATGAAATTTGGTAGTGGCTAATAATATTTGTATTACTTTAATTTAATTTTAATAAGATATAGATAAACATAACCAATCAAATGAAACTCTCCAAGGTTTTCAAACAATAATGTCAGCATCTGCACACCAATTAATTGATGAAGATGGACATTTATGTAACGGAGATTCCAACCAAAAAAAAAAAAAACTAATAAAAGAAACAACTAACCACTCGATGTTTTACATTGCCTAGTAAATAGTAAGTAGACACAAAAGCTTACTAATATATTTTATATTATTTCAATATGTGACAATAATAAGCTTTAAAATCATACTACTATATTCACATGGCAACTTACGTGTGGCATCCCTAATTGACCACAATTTGCACTGCTGGAAAACTGATTTGGTTGATGCTATTTTCTCCCCAGCTAAGGCCAGAGCTATTAAAGCTATCCCGTTGAGTTTTATGGACTCTCCGGACTGGTTGTTCTGGCCTTGGTCTCGTAACGGAGTCTACTCGGTTAAAACGGGGTACAAGCTTGCTCGTGACTGGGAGTCTCAAAATCCTTCAGGTGCCCCTGCCCAAGCGGTCTGCAATAGCACTTGGAAAAAAATTTGGAACCTCCACGTTCCAAACAGAATCCGTTCCCTCCTCTGGCGTGCCTCCATTGACTCGCTCCCCACTAAGGTGAATTTGACCCGTAGAAAGATGCTGCAAGTCGACACCTGCCCCAACTGTAACCTGGAACCTGAGACAGTAGTTCATGCTCTGTGGTCCTGTAAGAAACTTGACACCGTGTGGCTTCCTAAGTTTGCAAAGCTTAAAGAGCTTTCTGCCTCTCTCTCCAGCTTTGCAGACCTTATGTCCTTAGCACTTCAGGATCATTTGTGTGTGGAAGAGTTCGCAAACACTATATCCCTGATTTGGATGACTAGAAACAGAGCATTCTTCAATAGTGTCTGCATGCCCCTTGAAAAAATCCCAGAGCAAGCCCGTGCCTTGGTGCAGGAATTCCACCATATTCGGCCAACCCATGCAAAAATCCCAAGAACTGCCCGTGCGGTCCGTTGGAAACCGCCACCCCCTGGTTTGGTGAAAATTAATTTCGACGGTGCTATTTTCTCAACCCATTCCTCAGCTGGTCTTGGCGTGATAATCCGTGACCATGCTGGACTGGTCTTGGCTGCCCTATCACAAAGTATTCCCCTGCCTACTTCGGTGGAGACAGTGGAAGTAATGGCAGCAAGAAGAGCTCTCTTGTTTGCCAAAGAGCTTGGTTTTGAGAGAGTTGTGGTTGAAGGAGACTCGGAAGGGGTCATAAAAGCTATCAAGGAAAAATCTCTTCTCTCTTCTGGCTGGGGTCACCTTCTTAAAGATATCCATGCTCTCTCTCTTCCTTTTAGCTGTATTTCTTTCCTTCATGTTAAGCGTTTGGGTAACCGGGTTGCTCATTCTTTAGCCCGTAGATCTTTTTGTAATCCTTTGCTAGTTTGGATGGAGGAACTTCCCCCAGACTCTGTTGATGTTTACAACCAAGATCTTGGTTTTATTAATGAATAGCCACTGCCCTCTTTTGTGGGCTAACCTCTCAAAAAAAAAAAAAAGACAATGAAATAATAGTCCCTAAAAAAAAAAAAAAAAAAAAGACAATTAGATAATAGATATGAGAGGCAAATTTATGAAATGATTTACATATTTAAACATGGCCAATCAAATGAAACTCTCTAAGATTATCAAACGATAATGTCAGCATCCGCAATCCGCATGCTAATTAATAGATGAAGATGGATATTTATGTGATGGAGATTTCAATCATAACAAAAAAAATTAAATTAAATTCAAAGAAACAACTGACCACTCAATATTTTACATTGCTCAGTAAATAGTAAGTAAGCAAAAAAGTTTAATAATATCTTTTTATATTATTTCAACAAGTGATGATGATAGGCTTTAAAAGCATACTACTAAATTCATATGGCAAATTATTTGCATTTAACACACACACATACATATATAATTGCGAAGACAACAAAATAATAGATATGAGAGAAAAATTTATAAGATGATTTACCTATTTGAATGCATGATGTAAGGACGCGTTTCGTGGCGGACCATAACAGTGTCAGGTTCGCACGTGAAAAGGCCCCTAACAATATCATTTGTAGAGCGTGGGTTTGGAAGGCTAGGCCTTGGTTGATAGGCGGTGGGTTTTTCACGGTGTTCGTACCAGTTTAAGTTTTCCTACACCCCTGGAGTCTTTCTCCTGGAGGTGGGCTGGGAGGCTCAGGTTTCTGGCCATTTTTCCCAACCCCCCCTTTTAGGTTACTTATTTTTCCTTTTATATTTGCCTGCGTTCATTGTCCTTCGTCCACGTATTGGATCAACCTTTCCTAGATTAATACTTGTCCCATCAGCCCATATTCAAAGTCGTTGGGGGTGGTTGTAAAAGCCAAAGAATGCGGCTTTGTCAGGTTCAGAGCATTGAATGGCAGTAAGGGCAGCTTTCCCTGGATATTTTAGATCTTTTTTCCGAGTTTCAGTTTTATACCATTTTTACCCTTCTTTACGAGGGGGAACTTTGGGTCTGCCGAGGACTGAACTACCCTCGGCGGTACCCAAAGTCTATTTCGTTGAACTTGGGCCATAATTCTCCTCGGCTTGGCCCATAAATCATTTACACCCTACACATGAATTTCTCAAAATTTTGAAGTTCCTAATTTTATTTAACTACATATCATTTTATTTCCACGTCTTTCATAATTTCAACCAAAAATTCACTAATTGGCTTTTTTTTTTTTTTTTTTTTTTTTTTTTACAAGATAGAATTCTACTCTAACCTAATTTAAGTGTATATGTGTGTGAAGCTCCCTCTTAGAGACTTGAACCCTGACCCTTGCCCCCCACACCCCACAAGCACTTATACTTGTGGAGTGACCATCGCACTAAGGATGTGCGGTGGTACTAATTGGCTTCTTAGAATAGGTAAACCCGTTTAAATCAAATGGAAATTAAGAGATTACTATAACTATTGTTCTCGTAAACTTTTAAATGATTCATCTAGGCACATGAAAACTTTTTACTATTAACGTGTGAAGCACACGGTAACAGAACTATAGTTGGACTAGGGGGCAGTGGCCCCCCCTAAATTTTTTCAATTTTTTTTAGTGTATATATATATATATATGTGTGTGTGTGTGTGTGTGTGTGTATTAATTTTAGTAATTTGTTTCAATAAATTTGCACTTTGCCCTCTCAACAATATTATTGATCTTTTCAAAGGCTATAAAAAATTTTATTGATCTAAAATTTGAAATAAATTTAACAAGCTTAACAACAAAATTTACCAATAACAAACTTAAACCCAAACAACACCCCAAAACAAACCCACGCAAGACACAAACAAAAAATAAAATAAAATAAAAAATTCCTAAGCCAATTCTAACTAGTCTAAGTGAACACCCACACACATTTGACAACACACAAGACACAAAAAAAAAAGCTTAACTTTCTAAATTTAGAAGTGTTATGTCCACAACATTTTCACAACAAATCACATGCGGTAAGTTGTTATTGGTTCTAATTTGAATCCACAACTTAAATTACTTTTTTGCTTACTCATAACAACCAATAATAACCTACCACTTACGATTTGTTATGAAAATGTAGTGAAAATATTGTAGACATAACATTTCTCGTCTAAATGAATGCTTAATTGGAGTTTCAAAAAAAAATTTGTTTATACTTTTGCCACTCTAACTCTGACCCTGGAAGCACATCTTGCAATGCATAAATTATTCAACATACCATGACAAAATTTTTAAAAAAAATTTACTGTTTTCTCCACTTTTCGACAAAAAAAAAATTATATATATTTCCATACAAATACTCAAAATAATTAATACGATAAAACAAGTCAGCTAGAAACAAAATCTTTAGTTATGTGAATGAAAGAAGCACCAATTTTTTTTACCAAACCAACAAAAAAAATATTGACACAAAAATTTTTAATTGTCCTACGCGTGAAATTACTCTTGTTATTATTTGTTCTTTTGAGAAACAATAATGTGAACAATTATTTTTGTTGTTTTTTTGGGCCCCTCTCCCTTATTCGGTCAGAGTGGGGCCTCACACATCTCACCAAGTGAGGCCCATCAATCCTCCGGAACATTGAATAGGTACGGCATTTCAGCGAACACGATGCCAATTTCCGAAAAGGCAAAAAAAAAAAAAAAATGACATAACCCGTGAGTTGCTGTGGCTAAGCAGTAACCGTTTGTCACGGCCTCACGGGAAAGGAATTGCAAACGTTACGGTGCTGGTTTTTACGCATTATCGACAATCAAATCAATACACTACCCCCCCTTTCCTTCCCTTCCGTTCACGATTTTTCCAGAACTCCTCCTCCTCTCTCCGCCTCCATCCCACTCCTTCGCAAACCAAAAACCCCAATCTCTTTCTCTCTCTCTCTCTCTCTCTGGTGTTCATGTTTGTTTAAGCTTTGTATCCACAGCCACTGAGCTCAGTGACTTCGCGACGAGACGATGAACTCCATCACTTCCGTCGAATTGAATTACCTTGTCTTTCGTTACCTTCAAGAATCAGGTAATGTTATAGCTCCTCAAAATCTTCTCCTTCTTTTGGCTTATTTTTCTGTTCTCTTCTCCCCAAAGTTGATTAGTATTCTAGGGTTTGTACAGGAAGCTGTTCCTAGAAGTATAATAGTTGCAATTTCCTTGCAAGATTTGTGTTTGTTGCTAATATAAGCAGTCTAGGGTTTGATTAGAATGAAGAAAGCTTGCGTTTTGGTAATAACTTTTCCTATTGTCTGGTCGAAGCTTGATCTTTTATGTAGGTTTCCATTTTTATTTTTGTTTTTAATAATATAATGTAGCCGTAGGTATTTGCAATAATTGTGTACCAATGGTTGCGTTAGGGTTTTCAAATGCTACGCCTGGCTTTGTGTAGCAGAGTATAATGTGCGTTAATTTAGCATATTAAATATAGTTTTGATGAAACTTAGCATCTGCAGAAGGTTCTAATTTCAGTGATAGGTCATGGCCTTTCTTAGAAGAGAAATAATTTTTTTTTTTTGAAAGGTAGAAAAGAAATAATTAGAAATAGACAAAGAATATGAAGTATTTGAAGCATCCACACATGCTTATAATTTAAATAAAAAACCTGTTTTAATTTAAAAATTAGTTATATTGATTATTAATATGGAGCTGAACATTATCTCTAAATCAGGCAGGTTTGTAGGACATGCACTTGGTGTTTAAGGTCCCTTGTAATTTTTGGAAACAAAGTTGCGATAATAGCTTCACTATTTTAAATAAAAAATACATTTTGTTAGCATAATCTTTAATTTTTTCCAGTTTTCTGGGGAAAGCGAGACATGAATTATATTCAACACTTGAGTTGTAATTTAAACAATAGTAAATGAATAAAATTTTCAACTTGTTTCCTTCATTCACTTAATGAGAATTTTTTATTTTATTTTATTTTTTTATTTTTTGATAGGTAAATGAGAATTAAAAAAAAAAAAATTTCATATAATTTATTTAGCAGTTTGATGAGACATTATGGTTGGAGAAACTTCAAAACTTTACATTGCTCTTTTCTTTGGGGGGGGGGGGGGGGGGAGCTCTTAATTTTTTGAGCATTCTAAATCCAGTGGAAAATGTATATACTAACTCCTCCTTGTCATACTCTTGTAGGATTCACACATGCAGCATTTGCTTTAGGATATGAGGCGGGTATCAACAAGTGCCCTATTGATGGCAATTTGGTTCCACCCGGTTCTCTTATAACATTTGTACAAAAAGGACTTCAGTACTTGGAGATGGAAGCAAACTTGAGTAATGTTAGCATGCTTAATTCTTTTGCTTTTCATCTTACTTCCAGCATGAATTTAACTACTTTTGCTATTCTGCTTATCTCATAATTGAACTTGATCAATGTTTGTTTTAAACTTGTCAGAGTGACACAGACTTGGTGGAAGATTTCTCATTCTTACAACCTTTGGATCTTATCACAAAGGATGTCTATGAACTGAGGAAAATCATAAATGAAAAAAGGAAAAATCTACAGAAGGATAGAGATAAAGATAAAGAGCTCGACAGGGAACATGAAGGAGAACGTGCACGGATAAGAGATAAAGAAAGACATGAAAGGGAGAAAGAACGTGAAAAGGATAAAGAGAGGGCAGAAAAGGACAAGGAGAGGGCAGAAAAGGATAAGGAGCGAGAAAAGCAACATGAAGATCACACTGACAGAGAAATGGTTACAGATGTTGAGGATAAAGTTATTGTAAAACCTGAAAATAATGGTGTGTCTGCAGGTAAGTTTACATTGGCATTGAAAGTAATTCCTCTGTTTTCTTGACCTCTCTTTGTATTATCCTTTATACCAACCATGAAGTATAAAACTCTCTGGATGAGTTTTATAGGACCAGAACCAATGGATATCTCTACAACCTTGACTTCTCAGGCATGTGAAATTCCCAGTTCTGATGTGACAATTTTGGAAGGACATACTTCAGAGGTTTGAACATGTCTCCAATCTTTCTGCATGTTTTTGTCCCCCGTTCGCCCACCTCATAATGATTTTCCTTTCTTCCTTCAGGTATGTGCTTGTGCATGGAGTCCAACTGGTTCTCTTCTTGCATCAGGGTAAATATTTCTTTGTTGAATGACATACTTCTTGTGTGATGGTTCATCATGTGTATCTATAACTTATTTTAGACATCTTATGTATATTCTGTTACATGCATCTTTCATGTCAACTAATTTTATGTGTTTTCATATTGTGATCCTTTTTTGTTATCGCTGCATTACAGACTTCCTACATCTTAGTCCTTTTGCGTAGTGAATTATAGGTTCCACATTGGATATGATCTTCCAATTGAAGCAAAATCATTATGAAGGGTTACTAAGAATTGCTTTATTTTTTACTGGAGCAAATAGGGTTTTCTAAGGATTTCTTGTGTGATTATATCAGCTTCTGCATTAAGTCATATTACTGCAGATCATTATATTATTCAGAAGTAGACTTTAGTATAGAAATGCAGTTGAGTGCATCATTAATTTTGAATGAAATGATCATCTGTTTTGATTTGGCAACTAAGAATTATAACATATTGCATGTGTTAATTTCATTGTAATTCCTGGAATCTCAGATCAGTTTTTGTTATGGTATGGTAACATTATCTAAGGTTGTGAATTTTAATAGTTTTTGGCTGTATGCCTCATAAAATTTCTAGATCCGGAGATTCAACAGCTCGTATATGGACAATAGCGGATGGTAGCTCAAGATCTACTTCTAATGCTCCTTTGAATGTGCTGGTCCTGAAACATGTTAAGGGTAGAACAAATGAGAAGAGTAAAGATGTCACCACACTTGATTGGAATGTGAGTTTTATCTCACTATTCTGACTTAAGTTAATAATAGCTGCTAATTATGCTCTGGCTGAACCCACACTATTGTTTAGTTATACTATCAAATATATTCTCAAAGTTTGCATGTCATAAGCATGTGCTTTTTTAAAGCTTAGCTTTCAACTTGTTGGCTTTTATTATTCTGTACGATATGGTGCTTTATTTTTAGGTTTGATACTTGGTTTGGATTGGGATTATCTCCTGAGAGCCTCGCTTCTAAAGCTTAGAATGAAATAGTCCAATGCTAGAAGAGTGCCTAACTGCCAAGAATTTAGCATGGTCCATGTTGATTTCATGTATTTGGAAATGATTTTAATTATAAAAACTTAATATAGTCATTTCATTATCTGATACATATTATTCATTATGTACTTTTCATTGGAAGTGTTTTGGCTTAACAACAATAATAGAACCAATGTTATTGTCTCACCATTCTACGGCAGTAATTTCAAAGATTCAGTGCTAATTGTATCAATCAGGCAGGAAAGGACACCCAAAAAGATAATAGAGGTGGCACCTTTCTTACATACAGCATGAGTTAGTAACATCTTAGGTATTTGGTATTCCACATCAATGTGGAGATGGAATAGTTCCCTCCTTTGTGTGAATGATAAGAATGTGCATTTGTACATAGCAGTACTTTTGCATTACTAGTATATATATATATATATAGATATATATATATATATTAATGTACCTCTTGAAAAGCAAGAAATGCACTTTCGAGATGCTATTTTGATGGTACCAAAGGCTCCTGCTGATGTTGTCACCATTTTGTATAAAAAAATTGTGATACTTTTTCCTGTCCTTATGCAGGGTGATGGAACACTACTTGCAACAGGTTCCTATGATGGGCAAGCAAGAATTTGGAGTACAAATGGTAAGATGTTAAAGCATGATATGTTTTTTAAGTATATGCAGACCATTCAAGTGTGTGTGGTTTTTTTGTTTTTTTTGGGGGGGGGGGGATGGATAAGTAGGAGTGTGCATTTCACTTGCCATGTTTAAGGTCTTTTCAACTGATACTCAATTCAATTGAAACCCAAATAACCTTGTCACATGAAAATATTGTAGATAAGCATAAGCCATTTAATGACCTATTTAAAGCAAGGATATTTCTTATGTGAAAAAGAAACACTAGGATATTTCTTATGTGACAGAAACTAGATAAATTCCTTCTGCTTGGTATTTGTCATAAATTGTATTAACTAGTGTAGTCAATGGAGAAAGAGAAAGGTGACCTTAAGGCACCAAGTCCTTGTATTGCCTGAGGCATGAGGTGCCAAACGGTGCTCACCCAAGGGAAGCAAGGCACCAAATACTAAATATAGTTCCTTGTATGTATTATGTACATATAATGAACTCGAATAATGTATATCTAATACATGTGGAATATGATAATTAAAAGAAGCAAAGATAAAAATTATCAAATGTGTGCTGCATGAAGAAAAAAGAGAGTAATATTGAATTTTATGAGCATGGAAAGTTCATAATTTGTTGTCTTTAACTATTAGAACTTTCACACACTCTTTAGCTGCTTGAGGGACAAAGTAGGGTAGGCACAATTTTGAAAATTTCAAATTGGTTGGAGGCTCAATTAATTGATCTAAGAATAGGCTTTACAGTAGCTTATATGGAAAAAAGTTTGGTGAGAGAGAGGGAGAGAAGTATAAAATAATGAGAAACAACATGCTTGGTAGCTGATAGTTGAGGTCCCAAGGCTTAACAAAGGCAAGAGGACAATTGTTTGCTTGGTTTTGCTGTGTTGATTGATGAGTCTCTCTCTCTCTCTCTCTCTCTCTAAATGTCTGGTTTTGTCTTTAAGCTGGTTGTGGCTGCCAGCATAACCCGCACTTACCTACATAAAGGTACAAAACTGCTATATATATAGGCTTAATTTCATTGAAAATCTCACCTTCAAAGCACGGACACCCCAAATCCCTGGCTTGTCCTTGTTGGAGACATGTCGGACACGGACACTCTGGGGACTATTGGAAAAAATAATTTTTTTATTAAAATATTTTCTTTGATTTTATATGTGCTTTTGGTTTTGATAGTTGTTAATTATTTTGAAATTTAAAATAAGTGTAAAATATGATCGTATGTATATATATTTTACTTAATTTTTGTATCCCAACTGTGTTGTGTCTTAATTTTTCAAAACTTGCCATGTCTTCATGTCCCATATCACGTTGTGTTTGTGCTTGTTACCTCATCTCAAGCGCCTTGCAATCGTTTGAAGAGAGGAAAGTGCTTTGCTTTGCTTGAGTGTCTAGAGCGTCCAACTTGCCTTTGACTACACTAGTATTTAAAAAGTTTTTGGCGTAGTTCAGTTCCCCCCACTTTACTTGGCAATGTTACTGCCACACAGTAGTTTGTGCATGAGCTGTGCTGTCACTGATGTTTCTTAACTGTTAGAAGTCTATCAGATACTTGAGCTCACAGCCTCACACACATGCATATATTTGTTTATGCTAGAAAGCTTACCTTAGACATACCCTGGTCACCAAACTAACTTGCTATTTGCTAAAAGATCAGTATCTCAAAAGGATGTGAGAGAAGAATGTGGATAGAATAAGTGAATTACGAAAGCATTGTGGAGATTTGATTTACACAAAGTTGAGTTCCTTGCACAGCTAGGATATGTGGTTAGCGAATTTTCACTAGTTCTTTTTCTTTGAGTTATTTCCTTCTTTTTTTCTTTGAGTTATTTCTTTGTTTCTTTGAGTTATTTCTAGTGTGTGGTTGGAGGAATATATATATATTTTTTTATAAATAGGATATATGGTTAGAGAATTTTCAATTGAAGTTCTTTTTCCTTAGATTTCTTTTGATTTGTTAAAGAACATTGGGGATTATACTTTTTCCTTTTTCTTCCAATATAATATTTTTACTTACCACCCCCCTCCACCCAAAAAAAGATTCAATTTGAGCTTTGGTTATTTTACTCATTCTCGTTGGTTTTTGTGTTTGTTTGAGATAGCATATTTTCATTGGTTTATTTGGCTTAAAAGATAAGCTAGGCAAAAGTACAATTGTACCTTTTTTTTTTTTTTTTAGTTGTATATAGTCCAAATAAACTGAATGGCAGATGCATGGGAGAGGCATGGGACTTTTATTCCATTTTCAAAGATCCAGTTTTCTCTTTAACAGTAGGGCAGATGTAATGTTATTTTTTCCCGTTTTGTTGTGTTGTTAATATTATGTATAATATCTCAATCTGTTATAATTATATGGATATCTCTTTCCCCAAAATATACGTCCACACATACACAATTACATAACCTAAGCATATAATATCTGCATGTATGGATTAGGCCAAATGTTTAAGTAATTTTTTTCTTGGTTGGTTTGATATCTTTCATGTGGTACCTATCAAAAAAAAAAAAAAAAAAATCTTTCATGTGGTGTGTCATATTTATGTGGGAACTTGGAATTGTAATTGTATGCTAGTCTTCATTGCATCGCACAAATTTATTTGGTGTACTGATTTTTGTTGTTATCTTTGTTCAGGTGAATTAAGGAGTACTCTAAGCAAACATAAAGGACCCATATTCTCTCTAAAGTGGAACAAGAAGGGTGATTATCTTCTTACAGGCAGCTGTGATAAAACTGCAATTGTATGGGATGTGAAGGCAGAGGAATGGAAACAACAATTTGAATTTCATTCAGGTGTTGCATTTGATTGAATGTTAATACTCATCAGTGTTTGTCTTGTGCAACAATTTCCTTTGTTTGGGTTTAAACTTGAATATTTGTATCATTTAGGTCCAACACTTGATGTCGACTGGCGCAACAATGTTTCATTTGCAACAAGTTCCACAGACAATATGATATATGTTTGCAAGATTGGAGAAAACCGCCCTATCAAAACTTTTTCTGGGCATCAGGTTTGTTCCTGAATTCTACTGCTCATATTGCTCCCTAAGTATTGCTTCTGTACTTTTCTATTCATGGCCAACCTTGGGGCTTAGTGTGGATTTTTGCTGGGAATTGCCAGCTCCACCTTTAGGAATGTTTCAGTTTACTCAAAAATTATACATCGACCCTACGATTAATCAAGTAGCAAAACATGTATTTACCAGCTTAGCGCCTACATTAGTGGTAGTAGTTACTAGAATTGCCTCATTGTGTCTAAATTGTTCTTTTTGACTATCAAGTAGCGAAACTTGTTGACTTTGGTTGGCTTCTGAATGTTTGGAAAGCATTAGATCAAACTGTGTGCATTGACTTATGAAAAGATTTCATTGTAAATTTTTTTTTAAAGCTAATTATGAACTTTGTGCGATTTCAGGGTGAAGTTAACTGTGTCAAATGGGATCCAACAGGTTCTTTGTTGGCCTCTTGCTCTGATGATATCACAGCAAAGGTTGTTTATGCTACTCCTTCCTTTTAGGAAATTTGATTTACATCTTATGTTTTATTTTTATTTTTATAAGTAATTACTGCTTCATCAAATAAAAAACAAAAGTACAGAAGGACTTATCAAAAAAAAAAAAAAAAAACCTAAAGAACAGAAGGGACCAGAGCACACAGGCAGTGTGCTGGGGGCCAACAAAGAAAACAAAATTATAAAGCAAGAAAATTACAGCTATCAAGTAAATCAGCCAAAGAGTTAAAAGTAAAAACACCCGAGGCATTTGTCCACTCAGATAAAGTCTGGAAGAATAGCAGCTTCAAATCATGAATCAACCTCTTTTGCTTCCTTCAAAAGTGTAAGTATTCCTTTCCCACCAAATACTCCTCATGAGACAATGAGGGATCATGGCCCAAATTGCTGCATATCTATATCTGTTAAACTTCCTTGGCCAGCTTGCTATAGGATCCACAACCCAATTGGCATAACCCACAGAACGCCAAATAGAGAAAACACCAAATTCCACAACTCTCTAGCAACAGGGCAGTGCATAAGTAAATGATCAATAGTCTCCTCATCTCTCTTATACATGCAACACGAATCGATCACCATTACTCTACACCTCCTCAAATTATCATTACTTAAATCCTCCCCAATGCCACAATCCAAAGAAAGAAACTAACCTTTGTAGGTACTTTCAGCTTCCATATAGACTTCCAAGGAAGAGAGTTGAATAGAAGAATGTAAGGCCCTATAAAAGGATCTAACATCAAAAGTCTGCTTGGAGGAGGGAATCCAGCAAAGCTCATCCGCTACATTCTTTCTCCTCAGGCCAGAATAGATCAAATCTATAAAGGAGACAACCAATTCCAATTCCCAATCTTGTGCTGGTTTAACAAAACTGACATTCCAATGATAACTATCCTCTAAAAGAGATAACAAGTCTGCCACTGAAGCATCCCGTTACTACAAGCAAAGCCATAAAGTTCAGGGAAGTTGTCTTTCAGAGGAAGCCCCCCACACCAAGGGTCATGCCAGAATTTTATAGAAGAGTCATCTCCCACCTTAAAGTTAACAAAATGATAAAAAGTGTCGCACCCCTTCCTGATCCTCTTCCAAAGACAAACTCCGTTGGGCCCCTGCACAGAATTAGAGCACCAAACCCCCCCTGCATCTTATGTGTCATTGACATAGATTTTCACTGTTGGCATTATATATATGCGCATGTGTTTGTGTGTCTGCACTTTTGTCACTGCCAGGGTTGTTTATGGTACTAGTAGTACCTTTATTTGCATCTTATGTTCCATTGACATAGATGTTTGCTCTTAGCATTATCTCTGTGTGTGTGTGTGTGTGCGCGCCCGTCATCTTCAACTTTTATTTCAATCTTCAAATTAATTTAACCTGTTTCATACAGTTTAATAACATTTCTTCTTGGCTTATCTTGGTTCTTGTCTCTCCAAAATATATATTGTTCTGTTGGGTTTTTTTTCTTTTTGGTGTGTTTTTGTTTTCAATTTCAACTAATATATGGCAATGTTGTAGATATGGAGTATGAAGCAGGAAAAGTTTGTTCATGACTTAAAGGATCATGCTAAGGTACTGTGGAGATTTTGTTTCTCTTTTTAATCTCAATGTGTTTGCCTCCCAGCATATGCACTTCTGATCTGACTGGATTGTTCTCAGAAACATTGAATAATTGTTTTGCAGGAGATATATACTATCAGATGGAGTCCCACTGGACCTGGTACAAGCAACCCTAATCATCAGTTATTGTTGGCAAGGTATATGCTGTTGATTTAATGAATTTGAATGCCATTAATTTTCATCTACCTTTATGCATTTGCACCAGTTATCTAGTTATTCTATTTGGTAGTTCTGGAATTGCTTTTTTAGTTGATCATTTATTTTTTATTCCTTGAAAAGTGAATTTACTATGGATTATGAATTATGGATTTGTTCTAGAAAACCTGTTAATGTTATCAAAATTTTCATAGAGGCACAGAATTATTAAAAGCTTGCAGCCTGTAGTAAAACTCAATTGATTCTATGAGGTGCTGTTAAAGAAGTTTGTATTTGGCATCTTCATATATACAAAACACATTGAACTTTAATTAGTTTCATACAATATTATTAAAGAGATAGAGTGCATCAGGAGTTGTTAGGTGAAGCCACCATTGTGTTGAAAATGTTCCATTGCCATTTGGTCTTCAATGATGGTCAGGTTTATTTTCTCAGACTGTAGACTTCATAATTTTTTTCTTGGCCCATCTTCAACTCCTGTCTGTAGTGATGGACAACTTTATTGCATTAATATATCATGCTGGTTTCACTATTATCATTTAACTTTCCTATCAAAAAAATATATTGTGCTGGTCATTGTATTTCTTCACCCCTACCCCCCTTTCACATTTAGTCCTGAACCTTTACCCCATGATTTAAAATGGTCCCTCAGGCTTTGAAATGCTTCATATTGGTCCTTATAATTTTAAGTTCATGTCTAGTGTTCATTGTCGTTAGCTCTTACTTTGATTCTCTCTACTCCAAAACAAAGTATTTGAACAGCCAATCCTTTCCCTTATATGTTGATATCAAAATCCTTGGGATTTCACTGAACAATCTCTACTCAATCAGCAGGAGTTAACTGCAAGGACTTTTTTGACACAAACTTTTCTTTTTGATAAGTATTTCTTTGACA
Source organism: Quercus lobata (assembly GCF_001633185.2). NCBI lineage: Eukaryota > Viridiplantae > Streptophyta > Magnoliopsida > Fagales > Fagaceae > Quercus > Quercus lobata. The sequence goes on from NC_044909.1 coordinate 40,021,996, forward strand.
CAAACTTAAAAATGTAAGGACTAAATGAAGCATTTCAAAGGATAGGAAATTAGAATACCGCAACACCCATGAGGGTTGCCATGCACACTTCATAAATGATTGATAGCTCAAAGGTGGCTTTCCCCCATTATTTTCCAAATATTAGTCATTGGAGTGACTAGCAATTAACAGAGGGAGAGATTCACTTAAATGAACTAACATGGGCATAAATACGTCAAAGCTCAAATGCAATTGAAAAATGAAAGTCCAAAGTTTGAACTCACCTTCTGTATAATATCCGCGGGATTGAAGAGTGTATGACTCAGGAGAGAAAACCTCAATTACAGCAGTAGATGCATCATGCATAGTCCTGTTTATATTTTAATGAATTTGAAACATGGGGCAAAGGTTGAGCACTAAATGTGTAACTAAGCCTATATCACTGTGTTAAGATAAACTAAGGTTTTGCTATGACAAGATCTGAATAAAATTCTTTGTGCATCATATTGCATACAAACTTCACACACACATACACACAGTTAAAATAATGTGTGTTGCAGGACATATTTAGGTCTTCATTCTTGTTTTACTTATTTCAGTTAAAATATTCAGCTGGTTGTGTTTCTATGTAGTGCATCGTTTGACTCAACAGTGAAACTATGGGATGTGGAACTTGGGAAACTTCTATACAGCTTAAATGGACACAGGTACTGGCCCTTGCTGCTGTCATTGATGATATTTGAAGGTGATTATAACTGATGAGATGCTTTTGAATTTCACTGATGTCTTATATCGAAACTTCAGGGAACCTGTATATTCTGTTGCATTTAGCCCAAATGGTGAGTATTTGGCCAGTGGATCTCTTGATAAATCCATGCACATCTGGTCATTGAAGGAAAACAAGATTGTCAAAACTTATACAGGCAATGGGGGCATATTTGAAGTTTGCTGGAACAAGGAAGGTGACAAGATTGCTGCATGTTTTGCCAACAATACAGTTTGTGTTTTGGATTTCAGAATGTAAGGTCTGGGAAAATGCTCTACAATTTCCCTAGTTTTCCAAAGCACTATGACCTCAGGAATGATAATTAACTTCTTAGTTGGTCTTCAAAGTTTAGTTGTGGAGATATTACTTTTGATGGGGATGGGTAAAAATGTATTTTGGGTGGGTAGGTTTTGCGTTTTAACCATAGATCAGGCATTACTCACTTGTATTGATCGCTTTTGTAATTACATTTACTCAATTATCTTTCAGGCTTATGCTTGGTAGGAGTGAATTTTGAGTTTGTAACCCAATTATGTACAGAATTATTTGAATTGGGCCATAATTCATGGTTTCTAGTTTACCATTTCTTTTCCCAATGATAGTTATTTGGAACGATGTTTGTTACCCGGTTACATTTCGTTTACTATGTTTATTTCAGTTTTTCTTTGCTGAATGGTTATCTTTTCAGTTGATGTTGAGGAATGAGCCCAACTATCACTGGTCAAACAGATTAGGCAAAGTTGGAATTTGATGGCAATTGGTTTAAAAAAGTTATTCAAATTGTACGATCAATGGAATGCTTAGTAGCACTGTATCAGTGATATATTACAGTTCATTAGTAATTCTCACAACCACAAGAACATGATCCGTTAACAATATTGCAATTCACCAGTAATTCCCACAAGAACATGAACCGTTCACAAAGTGGTGAAATCGATTATGGTCCCTCATTATGATCTTACGTCCCAGTTATCTTTGAAATCAGCTTGGTCACAGCATGGTCCAGACATACACGGAGGTTCTTCACAATCTTTATAGTAGTTCCGGGTTGAGTACTACTGATGAGCCCAAAAGCCATAGCTAGCTTCTCACTGAACTTCAAGGGATTGTTCCTTTTGTCTCTCTCTTAAGTCATGTAACACAATTTCTGTCTGTGGAGGGTAGCTGTGTGCCTCAAGCCAACAATTTATCTCCTCTAGCATCATGTAAATTTCTTTGCTGTTTGGGTGTTCCTTATCTCCAGCAAGAAACTCATGTACCTAATTATTCACTTCAATTGAGCTACAGCCAGGTTCCTTCTGCACTCCACTGTCTTTCATCAAGGTCCTCACCCTTGCCACCCCATCCCAGTTGCCAGCAGATGCATTTATATTTGATAAAACAATATACGTTCCTGAATTTGCAAGGTTCTTGCCAACCAGAAACTCTGCAATTTCCTCTCCCAAAGCAATGTTATCATGGAGCCTACAGGCCGCAAGCAAAGTTCCCCATAAGACAGGATCTAGCTCTGTGTTCATGTTTTTGACAAGCACATATGCTTCTTCTAAATGCCCAGCACGGCCAAGAAGATTTACCATACACCCATAATGCTCAATCCTTGGTTCAATCCCACATTGAAAGGAAAAAACTCCATCCCTTACTGACTAAACCAGCATGACCACAAGCACTCAAAATGGCAACGAAGGTTACATGAGTAGGATGGTCAGCGGCGGCTCCAGGAATTTTTTTCAGGGTGTTCCTTAAGAAGGATAAATTACACAATCTAATAAAAAGAGAAATTATTAATTATTGTTATTTAGTTGTTTCATTCATTTGTTTGTCTTTTATAAACTATAATTTGTTATATTGTTGTTTCATTAATTATAAAATTATTAATTGTTGTTTAGCCTAACATAATTTAATTTGTTTGTTTTTTATAATGTATTGGTTAATTAAATTATTAATTATTGTTTATAAGTTGCTTCCCCCAATTAATTATTGGTTAATTAAATTATTGTTTATTAGTTGTACTAGCACACACCCCATGTGCATTTACTTCCCCCAAATCAAATATCCCACCCTGGCCCCATGCCCCCGTCTACCCTCCACTCAACAGACAAGCCCCATGGCTCTCAATCACAAAAGCCAATCAGATAAATTCACAATCACAAATCACAATACACTAAAAGACAATTAATTGTATCTCACCAACACCAATAGTCACCAACACCAACGGATAAAGCCAAAAACAAGGGCAAACATTAATAAAGTGATAAGGTAAAGCTAAGCAATCAGATAAAGTCTCAAATAAAGTCTTAAAGAGAGAGAAACTCTCATTTGCTTTCAGTCTTTAAATAAAGAGAGAGAGACAGAGAGTCTAAAAGAGAAATCCATACCCATTAACACGTATATGTAAGAGACTAAAGAGAGAAAAAGATGAAATACCTTGAGTTTGAGGGAGCAGGGAGGCTTGAGGTTGAGCTGAGGGGCGACGCTATCGGGCAACATGTCGAGGCGTGATTGATCTCCGATCCGATAGGACCGATCTTCGATCTCCGATGCTCGATGTGCTATGGAGCTCGAGTTTGAGGCCCGATCACTGATGACCGATGTGCTCTGGAGCTTACACCGTCCGTTGGTTGTTGTCGTTGATGGCTAATGAGGTTTTTTTTTTTTTTTTGTTAGGTTTTTGATTTCAATTTTTGCTTTACATGATGAATCGGATGTGTATATTGGGTTTTTTTGTTTTGTTTTGTTTTGTTTTGTTTTTTTTTTAGAATTCGTGGGTTTGCTACCATCTGTAATTTGTTCATTTTGATGTTAGGCTTTTTTTCCTTGGTGGGCTTGCTCTGTTACAAAATTTTTTTGGGCTTTTTTTTTTTAATTATAATTTGAGGGTGTTCCTAATTTTTTTTTTTAAGGGTAAACAAATAAATTTTTTAAAATTATTCTATATAATTTTTTTTTTCTAGGTCAGGGTGTTCTTGCCATTGAGGACGGTGACCAATCATGCACATTTCATTAAACAATTGCAAGGCATTTTGGCTAAATCCATGAATCGCATACCCTGCAATCATTGAATTCCAAGCAACGACATCCTTGTCTTTGATCCTATCAAAAACCAATTGCGCCTCCCCCAAACTACCACATTTGCTATGCATATCAACCAACGCAGTACCAACATGAACATTGATCTCAATCCTTTTATTCTCAATATAAGAATGAAGCCATCTACCAGACTCCAATGCGCCAAGCTGCCCACACAAGCAGAAAGTACAGACAACACCGTCACTTCGTTAGGCTTAACTCTTGCCCTCAACATTTTTCTAAACAATATAAAAGCCTCATTTGGCATCCCATTCCTGAGCACACCCATCAATCATCACATTCCAACAAACTACATCCCTCTCCTCCATTTCTTCGAACAATACACGAGCCTTGCCAAGTTCCCCATATTTAGCAGAGCAAGTAATCATTGCCGTCAAAGAAACCAAACTCTTCTCAGGCATAGTATCAAACAGTTGTTGTGCAGACATCACATCACCCCCCTCTTGCATAAACATCAACTAGACCAGTCCTAACGAACAAAATAGTTGCTGCGCAGACATCACAAATCCGACTCGAGCATCTCAAAGTTATCTAGAATGATGCACAAAAATGACCGAGGAGGATTCCCTCTCCTATTCCGCATTCTATGGAGCATCACAAAGATGACCGAGGAGGATTCCAGTTGCATTTAAAAAAAAAAAATATATATATATATATATATAATCCCCTTCTTTTTCTCTTTCCCTTAATTATATCCTTTTAATTAACCGTTAGTGTTTATTGCGCTAATGCACGCACATTTACGCACGAAAAACAACTTAAGTCTGAAATTGTTCTATTACAATTTCCATCAAAATAAAAGGGTCGTAAACAACATAAAATTGGGTAAATTGTACTCTTTTTTTTTTAACTTTAACTATGGTATTATTACAATGTTGCTATTAACTATTTTTATTAAGCATTTTATCCTCCAAGGATTTCTATCAAAATTAATATAAAATTAAAATTTTATTATACATGTTTTTGAAAAATTATGACAAAGGATAAAGTGTTTTTTTTTGAGAAGAAGTGTTTCTTACTTTAAGGCAACGTTGCAATTACATCCTAGTATAGTGTAATTAATGTTTTATCACATTAGTCAAGATAAAGTGAGAATATTTATGCATGCAAAAAAGTTAATTAACTCATTAAAAAGGTTATATAACTAAAGTCGCATAAATAGTATTTAAAATAGAATTTTTTATAAAACGCTTTTAAAAATAGATGGTTAATGTATTAATGAGACCCCTTAAAATGAGATAACTTCAAATAAATTTGGAGTCCAGCTTTATTAATTGTATAATGATTAATGGATAAAATGTTCGAGGCTCGAAAGGGGTGAAGGATCTGCAATAAAAAAAAAAAAAAAGGTGTGAAGGATCGAATTCTTTTGCCGGCCCACACTTTAAGCAAAATGTGCCTCCTAAATCCAACGAAGAATTGGGCTGGGCTTTATAACTCTAGGGTTTTAAACAAAAAAGTCTTAAACCCCAACTCAGCTGAGCTGGCTTCAAAATTCACTTCAGTAAAAGAGAAGAAAATGGCTGGGCGCTGTGGATCGCTGTCGAGGTCTCTGCTCTCCACCGCCAGATCATCAATCCGATCATCTTCTTCCTCCTCAACCTCCCTCCCCCGCCTCCGCCCTTCGCTTCCACAACGCCTCCACTCTCGCCCACCCCTCTTATCCTCCACCAGGTATTCTAATTTCTATCCTCTTTTTTTCTTTAAATTTTAAAAACACAATTGAATTTGAATTCTTAATTTATATATACAAATATTTGGCAAAGGACTATGGGAGAGCTAGGGTGCGTCCAATCGCTGATGCCACTGCACAGCGCAGTCGCCGCGGCTCGACTCACTTCCCACATTTCCATCGAAGCCCGTGCTTTCTGCGAGTTGTCTCAGGGTTCGTAAATTTCCCAGGATCGCTCATTTTCTCTTTGTGAGTCTATATTTTGTCCAGTATTTACATATTTATACTATGATCAGCTCTTTATTCATTTCTCCTTTCCATTCTACAAGGAATTAGTTAGTATTTGAAAGTAGAAGTGTGTGTGTGTATATATATATATATATTTATTTTTTGGGCTTATCTGCTTATAAGCTCGCTTTTATGTGAAGCTTTTTAAAACCTTACTTTTTTTTCAAGCTACAAATATACTTTAGCACACTTAAGGACACTAAAGTTTTGTAGAAAAGTGTGTCTACGACACTGGTTGTGGCTGAGCTGGGATTAGCCAGGCTGTCTTTAAATTTCTGAGTATGATTTAGGTTTATTTACCACATATATTTGAGTGTGGTGACTCTGGTGAGTGAGTGGGTGAGTCTCGAGTTGGTATCATTGGGTAGCGTGGAGAACCGTTTAATTGTGTTTGCTGAATATTTAGTTTAGACTTTAGACTAAAACACAAATTACACAATGATTAGGTCAATTTTTGTTTTGGTCCTAAATTCCTAATGTTTATTTATCACTTTTGATTTTAGTTCCTAAGTTGGACGTTGTTTTTAATGTTGTTCTTCTGTCAATTAAAATTATTGACATGTTAAATGCCAATTTAGTTTTTGCAGTTTTAATGTATTAAAACCATTTTGTCATGTTAGAATTTTTTTTTTTTTCAAACAATATATTTTTCTCAAAAAAAAATTATTTCTTCTTTCCCTATACTGATCCCCTTTCCAACCACCTTTGCCAATCTCATCTCCAAACTAAAGTGGTGGAGATCGATTTTTTTTTTTTTTTTTGGGGGTGGGGGGGGAATTAGTAAAATTTTATATTCACATATTTTTATTTTTAATGAAAATTATAAGAGGGAGGAGGGAAATTTTTAAAAGGCCCCTCTTTGCCAGTGCCTGCACCCACCTTGAACCACAACATAGTCATCACCCGGGGCTGGGATCCATGTTAGAACTGTGCTTGATTTTAGTGTTTTAGTTTACCATATCATATTTTTCCATCCATTAGTTGATGACAAGGACCTTTTTGTCACACATTTAAACAGTTAAGGATTAAACTAAAACATTTGAAAGGTTAAGGACCATTTTGAAACAAGGGAAAAGGTTGAGGACCAAGTGTTTAATTTGACCTTATTTTAATTAGTTTTATTTAATTTTGTAGTCAATTTAATTTTTTGTTTTTAGGTCTTACTAGTTAATTAGGTTAGTAGTATTTTAGTTCTTAGAGTCAAGATTTTTATGTAATTCAATAATTGGGATTTCCCAAGTCATTTAGAATTGGGTTTCCTTAGTCAATTATAATAAAAATAAGGGGTTGCTTATGTAAGTTAGAATTATGGTTTAGTAGTCTATAAAAGCATAGTATTGTCCTCTTATGGGGACATATTATTTTGATGATGAATAAAATTTCTCTTGAAATTCTCCCAATTTTTTGGTGTTGACTCTAGCTAACCATAGGTACCAACTCCTAGAGGTTCTCTCTTCTTTTGTGCTGACTCCTAGTTACTTTTATTTTCTCTTCTTTGATTTTTGTGTTGCATCGTTTGGTTTTATCGTGCCTCAGTGTTTGTCTGTTTGGGTTGGGTAGGGAGTAAAAAGGTTGGGAATGAGTGTTAAGGAAAAAGATTGTAATGGAGTTGACAGTGGATCATAATTGTGCTTCGCCATTTGCCATGATTGATCATATTAATTTTCCTAAGTATCTTAGAAGCCATCCTTCTCAAATTTCTTGTTCAAATTTGAATATTTGGCTTAAATAAGAACCATAAATGTGTAAAACTATTTTCTTTGAGAAGTTCATAATTTACTTATAATGGAGCAATGTTTTTTGTGTCATGGGAATTATATGGAACTCCTTTGCTGATAAATTTTCTGGTCTTTTGCTGTCCTGTAGGTACTTAAATACACTGTAGCTCTGCACACCAGGTGCTATGTCATATGGGATTAGAAGTACATCCTGTTGGAACTCCATGATTCTTATCTTGATGGAGGGTGTAGGGAGTACTTTTTGAATGTTGCTCAATTCAATAGGTATTATTTCAAGAATTTGTCCTGTTTTTTTTGTTGCATAAACTCACAAAGAGTTCCAGCTTTTCATTTATGAACTCATATGAGTTTTTGTTTGATTTTTCAAGATTTTATATTGTAATTTTTATCATTAGAGACTACTTGTTTGACTTTATGGAGCCCCATAATTTTGACGTTGGATATTTATCAACAAGAAGCAAGTGTTAGTTCCAAAATTTAGCATCAAGGGAAGTTTCTAGAATTAATTTTTGGGCATTACTGTGACCCAAGAATTTAATGGAATGTGGCTGAATTGGTACAAACGAACACATGCTTCAGTCAAGTGCAGGCAATCTGATACTTTGTTATGTCTTTAGGGGAATAAGAAATGCTAGGTAGCTGGCTTTTTTGGTTGCTTGTTGGTCGTCTATGTTGATTACCCTCACTTGAACAGCACTGCCAAGTCATTGGTTTTATTGATGAATGATGAGTTACTATCTTTTCTTTTCTTTTTTCTTGTTAAATGTTTATGTTGATGCATAACCATTGCCAAACCCTAAACGATGCATGAAGGAGAATGATTCATGAATCATGAAATACATTGGTTGGCAATGAAGGAAAAAACAAAAAAAGACACATGCAGGTTATTCATAATGCCATTCCAAAGAGAGTTTCTCTCCTACTATCTCGTACATGCCATTTATCACGGGCAGAATTGCCTTAACCTTTGGTGCCTGTACTCTCTCAATTGCATTATGTGGTTAACTATTTCTTCTGGATGAAGAGGAATAAGATTGACTTGTTGGACTAGGAATTCTGTTGAGAAGTACCTGTCATAGCAGAACAGGGCTTGATACAGGTTGAGAGTTGATGCTCTGCTAATGTATTAAGGTGCAATTTTGTTGGGCACATGCAGGTGTTAGAACCGTGCCAGGCACTCTGTCCCGCCCCACTGTAACTCTATAGTGTCCTGTCTGCTTTTATCTTGGATGATGGTCATGATGCAATAGAATATGTTTATCTTTCAATCTGAATCTTAAGTCGGGAGTCAGGAGGCAGAGTAGTTCCTAGTTGGTACAAACTTTACTATTGGTGTGTATTGTATTATTGTTTAAACAAGTCACACGATTCATTAAAAAGGTCATGTGATGAAAATTACACGTGGATGGTCTTTTCAAACATTACATAATGAGTTGGAGAAAGATTCTGCCGAACTTCCAAATACCCTATCTGTTTGCCATCAGTTTTTTTTTTTTCCTTTCCATTTATTTTTGCACATTTTTAAAGTTTCATTTTGTTTGTTTGTTTTTTTTTTTTTTTTTTTTTTTAGGTACAACCAATATTTAACCAACTTTCGACAATTAGCAAATTGAAATAGTTACCTCCAAAGGCATTCCTAAGTGTTTCAGATAAATGAATATGCAGTTATACACAGTAAGCCTATAGGAAGTTAATGTGGACATCTACGAACATTCGTGACTTCATGTGTGTCATTGTACATCATCCACCAACTTTCTGTTTACTTAATTTGAGAAATTATTCAAGTTCAGAACTCAGGAAGTCATGAATTTTATCATTCAACCCCTGGTTGGTTTTCTTGCTTTCGATTAAAAAATGGTTCTAAATGTGAAAAATCTAAGCTGGCCGAAAACTGAAATCTGCTCAAGGACGGTGAAATTGGATGAGAATGTACAATATTCTACCAAGTTGCAAGTTCTTGCTCATAATTCTTCATTATTGAAAGCTGAAAAACCATTCTGCTAGTTTTGAAAGCCTTTTGGAATACCAAAAAGAGGAGAAATTTTTAGAGGACTTGATAGTGTCGGTTTCTGCGGGAACCAGATCCAAATGATCAACAAAGATGCCAAGGGCTGTGTTGGGTCGCTTTCTTGAAATGAGTCATGAACAAAGTTCCTCATATTCTCACGTCATCACATTCCACCAAAAGATTTTCCCCAAGAATAGATCAGAATATGCCAACAAAAAGTTTTAGTTCTGGATTCTTGGGTTATAACTTATAAGAACTATCTCACCACATGGAACTACTTTGAGACCAATTTTCGTGAAAAAAAAATATAAAAATAAAAAAATAGAAAAAGTATTAGCTTTAGTAATGATCGGTTTGCATCACTACGTTATTGATTTATCATATTAAATGCCAATCTGAGAGGCATATTTCCTTCCTCCTCGAATCAGCACTTCCATGGCATATGATATTTAATTGTTGCTTGCTAGGATCTTTGTCAACAGATGCTTTAACTTGATACTGATAAGACTGTGACTTGAAAGTTGATATGCATACATTAGACGGTGGAAGTGCAAACATGCATTGCCTTTGTCTAACATGCTAGATAGCCATATTCGTTATCTTTCTGTTTACACACACACAAAAAAATAAATTTAAAGCAAAAAAGAAAAACGTATTAATTATATACACGCACAAAGTGTGTGAATAACATTGCTTAATATATATAAACTATTTACATCAAGTTAGTCTTTAGACATGGTTTGACTACAGATTTGATTATTGTCCTAAACTCTAACTTCCTTTAATAAACTAATATGTGTGCAATGCATGTGACAAGTGTTGGTTGGGTTAAGTGTAATTAAGCAAGTCATGTGTAAATAAAGATACACGTCAACTTCTTAGAAAAATTTGAAGCCAAATGCTATAATTAAGTTTGTAGCCAAACTTTGTTCTTAGTTTTTACCTTGGTCAAAACGCATTTTTCCCCCATCTAGTCAGTTTATAAGTTGTGAACTATTTTTTACTTCTCATTGTTCAAAATTAATATTCTTTTACATTTTAAATCAATTTTCTTTTTTGCCAAATAACTTAGAGATTACACATTTAGAGTATAATCATAGTTTTAAAAATTGTGGAACATATAAAAGTTTAATCATTTTATAATAATTTAAATAATAAACATCACTTTAGATGCCTAAAAATATGCAATTCAATAAAAGAAAAATATAATAATAATAATATAAACTAAAGGGAAGTCTTATTTCTAGGGAGCTTTTCAACTGATTAAGATCTACCGTGAAATTCATCCTTACTCACTCACAATATGTTTTTACTTTTTTAAAAAAATTTATTTATTTTTTACTTTTACTCATTTTTTATATTTAATGGTTGAGATTTAAAGTTTGCAACTCTAAATTTCAACAATTTATACCAATTGCACCTGATCTCAATCCCTTTTCAACATACACCATCTGATGAGCATCCAATGAATAAAGGCTTATCCGTCCAACATGAAACGCTTGACGTGTCCTCCTTGTAAGTTATGAATACCAATAGAGTGATCATACCAACAATACCTTCAACCACATGAGTCGTCCGATACCTGATACTTGTCCAACGTACATGCCAAGTAAGCTAACCAAAACCCAAGCCGTAGTTTTGTCGCTTGGTTAATATTGTTTATCCATCACCTATCGTGTTGTACACTTAGCTCCTTGAAGATAGATAAATATCATACTTGACATCTACTCACATCTAGAAAACGCTACACCAAAAGGGTCTTACCCCACATCCACTAAGTATAGGACATTGAACCTAATGATCTCAATGCTACTAACCCACGATCTCCATTACGTTGATGCCTACATTCTAGCGAGCGAACGTGGTCATTCTAGACCCCTATATAAACACCAAGATATCACAATTTCTATGCACATGAGAACACTATTTCCTAAATCTTACGCTTTTAGAGTTTTAGGAGATCATTGTGAGTTTCTAATTTAACATTCGGAGGAACTTTGGCTAGTACTACACCGATGCGCTTTGTAGGTATTTCACTCTTCAGGTTTTCAGATGTTGCGAGTTTGGATGATTGATTTATTGACGATTTTGTGCACTATCAGTTTTCATGGATGACTCATATAATAAGAATATCTAACTTCTAACTACGAATCTGCAATTTTCTTTTCTTTTCTAACCGTGAAGCTTTTATATTTTTAGGAAAAACATATCTTTAATTGGTTTTGGCTTTAGGAGATACATACGTATAAGAGTAATTAGTGGAAAAATAAATAATATAGTACTTATTTACATTAGTTATAAATTTATAATTTTTTTTTTTATATAAATTAGGGGATCCTTAGTTACAATTTGTATACCATTTCAATTTTTTTTAGGAGAAATCACACTTTATCACCTTAAACTATATCCTATATTACACTTTGCACCATAAACTTTTGGAATGCACATTTTGCACCATAAATTATAACCCTTGTTACACTTTGCTTTCTAACGTTAATTAAGTTTGCTATTAACTTGGACAGAAATTCAAAGGTTAGGGTAAAAGGTGTAATAAAGAGCGTACTGTAGGGTGATAAAGTATAAGTTCTCATTTGTTTTTAAGGGGATTAAGAAGAGGAAAAATTATGTCTTTTTACGTAATGTCATATTTTTCTATCCAAGTTAACATGAAACTTGATGTCGGGGTGCAAAGTATAACAAAGATCATAATTTAAGGTACAATACATGCATTCAAAAAATTTAAGGTGTAAAGTGTAATTGAAGGTGTAATTTAGGATGATAAAACATATTTTCCATTTCTTAATAGAAAAGTAAGAGCATTCACATCAGCTCGTTTAAAAGATTCCATCTATTTTACATCAAAAACCTATTTTTTCTATTTTACACCATCACTTTTACAAAACATCCACATCAGTTCATCTATTCTATCACCCCACTTATTTAAATAATCAATTTACTTAATTATTTATTATTTCTCTCACCTCACCCTTTTAATATGCGCTCTCTCTCCCTCTCCCTCATATTTTCTGATTTCTCTCTCTCTCTTCTATCTCTCCATAGCCGGTCTCTCCCTCTCGGTCTATCTCTCTGTCTCATCTCTCCCTCTCGGTCACAAACCAATCCACATCATCACAGCTCCGATCACCGATCCACAGCTCCGATCACAAGCATCGATCCACAGCTCCGATCACAAGCATCGATCCACAGCAGCACCGATCCATAGCTCCGAGCTCCGATCAAGACCCATACCCACGAGCTCCGACCAAGCGAGACCCACGAGCTTCAATCATTCCGATAAGCACCGATCTGTCTCTTTTTTGTTTTTCCGTTTGGGTTTGTTTGTTTTTCCGTTTGGGTTTTTTTTTTTTTTTTTAGCAAGTATATCTCTGT